>NC_091100.1:9999411-10301029 GCF_024713975.1 Paralichthys olivaceus
CACTACACACCACTACATAACACAACACAACACAACACTACACTACACTACACTACACTACACAACACTACACTACACTACACAACACTACACTACACTACACACCACTACACACCACTACACAACACAACACTACACTACACTACACAACACTACACTACACACCACACCACACCACACCACACCACACCACTACACTACACAACACTGCACTGCACTACACACTACAATACACCACTACACTACACACCACACCACACACCACACCACACCACACCACTACACTACACACCACTACACACCACTACACTACACAACACAACACAACACAACACAACACAACACACCACACCACACCACACCACACCACACCACACCACTACACTACACTATACACCACTACACACCACATCACACCACACTACACAACACTACACACCAGAACACAACACAACACAACACTACACACCAGAACACACCACTACACACCAGTACACACCACACTACACACCACACTGCACCACACAGATATATAAAACAGATATAAGACAGGCCTGCTGGACAGCGAGCTGCCTCTCAGCTGTCAGTGACAGGGTGTCAGCAGGTCCTGACATCTGCTTTCACTGTAATGATTCACCTTCATTCTCTGCAGGCTCACACCGACACCCAGGTAACATGAACACATTTAGAATTAGTTCCCACAGAACGTTGAGTATGAGGCTGCAATAGCCAAAGACAATCATTCAATATAGATTTATAAAGCTGATGCACAGTGAGGAGGTCTAACACACATTTGGTATACCTTCTGGTTTGTACATGTTCAAGTGTTTGTCATTATCTGCTCATGAAGAAGAGTTTAAACAACAACCTTCACTCAGGAGCTAAATTCAATATTTCAAGAAATAAGAATAATCAGAAATCATCATATATTCAACTTAGTTATATTGCTATTGATGAAAATGATATTGCGATAATTATTTTATTGCCCAGATTACTCACTCAATTAGAAGTTTTGTTACAACAATTTGAGAAAATACTCAATAAAGTAAAGTAAATACATGCAAGTATGATCAGTGAAATATCTTTAAAAATATATCATGTAAAAGTATCCATGCAGAAAATTGTCTCTGTGAGAATGATATATTTGATCATTTCAAATTTCTAGCTTCTTTATATGTTACTGGTAGTTTTATGTGTAAAATATATAAAATGTTTTTATATGTTACAAAATTGCATATTTCAACTAGAATCAACCCATCTGGTTAAATGTAGTGGAGTGAAATATTCAAATAAATCATAATATTAATGTTAAGAAATAAAGTGAAGCAGAGTACAAAATAACATAACAAGTTTTCAAGAAAAGTACTTCAAAGTATTAAGTTACATTCTACCATCGTAAAGCTGCTTTATGTTAGTTATAACTGTATTACTGTTCAGTGAAACACAGTATGTCCTTGTTTTTTCACACAACATGTGTTGACAAATTGACTCCACTTCTCAAGATAAATCAGCAACTTAAGTACATGCTGTTATTATCTAGAAATGCAGTGTCATAGAGCTGAGAGCTGGAAGGTTTTCTTAGATCATGAAAGGTTTACTTTTTGGAGATAATGTGGTTTTCACGATAGTCGTGTATGTATCATTTAGAGGGAGAATGTGGCACATCGCAGTGCAACAGATAATGAAACAGTGCAGAGGCACTTAAAAGTGTTTTATTCTTAGTGACTAGAACGATCATGATCAGTTACATCTTATATGATGGATGTCATTCCATTCTCCAGTTTTAAGTAACACGTCATTTTTCCTACATGTTGAAACATTTGGCCCCATTGTAGTTTATTTTTCTCAGCTGCCCTCAACTTGACCCTGCCGAAAAAAGAAAGGAGGAAAACACAGCAGCAGCTGCCTTGTGTAAATGTTTTCAACTTCTCCAGCCACCACAAAAAAAGAAAAAAACTATATGGCTGTGCAGCATCTCCAAATGTAACTCAGTGTTATTTAACGCACAATTTATCACGTTTGGTCTGTTTTCTGAAATTAATTTTTTTTTCTTTCCAAAATCTTTCAAGGCTTGGTATGTTTTTCCAGCTGTTACAGGTTGTGATAAGATGGCGGCTGCTGGTCAGGCCTGTAAATCATTTCTGTTTTCTCAGTTAAACAGTAATGAGTAATCAGATCCTCATTAAGATTTCTGACATTTAAATAGAAGTGGTTGTCAAATGTATAAATACACTCTCTGTGCTCACAGTGGATCTGCTGTAGATCTTAAGATTGAAACCCCACAATCACTTCAAAACAATGTGGGAACCTTTTTTTTTTACTTACTGTAAAATATAAACTGACTCATGATGACACAAAGACTCAAAAGTTGTTACTGATTTATTCCTGTAAACAGAAGATAGATTGACAGGCATCTTAAAAAGTCTAAAGTTCAATAATCAAAATTTTTAGCCTCAATAAGTAAAACAGAGATATGTTAGTTATGTTAGAATATTACATACTAGGTCGTAAATATGTGAATTTTAAATATATGAAAATATTAGTGAGATTTGTGAAAATGGGCTGTATATAAAAAGTGGAATATAATTGTGTTATTATTCATTTAACTCTACCTCCATCATGCTTTGAAAATACTTATTTGTTTTTAAGAGAAATGTTTTTTATATAGTTTGTAATGTTTCCATGTGTTCTATTTCTCCTCAATGATACATATATTAGCATGCTGTAATAAAACTACATACAAGAACTGTTTGGCTTGGCTGTGGGAAAGTTTATAGATACCCACTGTCTATATCTGTAGTTTATGCGATATTGTGGTGTTTCAATGGTCAGCCACTCTACTTAGCTAGTTTAACTTATTTTCATTTATGGGGTTAGTTCTAGTAATATAGGGACTCTGATATTGTCATACTTGTCATAGAGTCAAATGCAACTTTTTGAAACCTTCAGTAACCTTTATTAATCCAAAAACACAGCGAGAGTCGATTGCTTGAAATATGACAGTGACTGTTTACCTGTGCTGCAACATTTGCTGCGGTTTGTGAGTAACAGCTTCACTTTGTTTTCAGGCGGGAGGCCCAGCTCGACATCGAGGGTCAGTTCCTCGTCAGAATCATATATGAAGACGGCAAAACTTACGATCTTGTAGCGGCTGCAAGTAAAGTTCTCAGTAAGTGACACACTTTCTGTTTAGCTATTGTAAATAAACACACAGCCACTGTACATGATATACTGTATGGTGCAAATGGAGCTTAAAGGTACAGTGTGTAGAACTTTGTGATATCTAGTGTTGAAATCGCATGTTGCAGCTGAACACCCCTCACCTCACCCTCTCCTTGCAAACATGAAAAAGAAACTGTGGGAGCCTTTAATTGTCATAAAAACTCAAAAGGTGTTTAGTTTGTCCAGTCTGGACTAATGTAAAAAACATGGCAGGACCCCCTCGATGTAAATATAAAGTATTTAAATATAAAGGGTCTTTTCTGGGGTAAAGGAAACTACAGTTCCTACAATTTAGATGAAATGAACTAGTGAAAACATCATGAGGATTATTCTACATTAAATTTCTGCCAATAGTTCCCTTTCACCTAAATCTTACACACTGGACCTTTAATGACACAATTACAGCCTGTGTCACAGGCTGAGACATTAACATGCTCTGTTCTGTATTTCAGAGATTGACGCAGGAGACATCTTGCAGATGTTTGGGAAGATGTTTTTTGAATTCTGCCAAGAGTCAGGATATGACACCATCTTGCGAGTGTTGGGATCAAATGTTCGTGAATTCCTGCAGGTAGGGCTGTCTCCTCTTCTGTAAATATAACATTATCAGGCTCACAGTGGAAAATTTAGAAAAGGATCAAATTGATGCAGAGATATCCTCCTTTTTTAGTCCATGCTTTATTCCTCCTTGTCAAAATCTGTTGTGTACATTACGCACAATGCAAGTGAACAGAGGTTGGAGATTTGGGTTTATTACACTAATGTAGCTCAGGAGGGCTAGATTCATCTTTCTTACTCTTTACACCCAGGTATTTGTTCATTTACAAACTTGTAGTGTTTTGTATTGTTGTCTGGCAAAATAACCCTTGATGATGTCATAGTGATGTCATCAGGGGCTAGAGACTTCATGTTAGAATCAATTGGTCAGAGAATCAAATAATTAAAGCTGTTGGATTATAGGAAATGTAAGGTCCAGTGTTTTTGGAGCTAGTATCTGAATACCATTGACTGTATATAAAGATGGACGACATGACTGCATGAGAAAAGTGAACCCAAGCATCTCACTCACCACCTGGTGACTGGCTGCAGTATAAGTCATAAATCCAACCTTCTCCATGTTAATAGGTGGGACCTGAGCCAAACAAATCAAAGAACATGTCATATATTTCTGTCAAAGATGGTTTCTCTGATTTTAAATAGTTCTTATCACTCTGATAAGAGTTTGGTTTTAATGAGCTATTTGACGCTAACGAGATACGAGACCATGATATCGCAGCTTTAACACTCCAATGCTACTGCGCAGTCTCAGGCAAGATGGTAGTGTTCGTATCTGGGATATTTTGGCTTAATATTTTGGTAGTGGGAGGAAGTAGAGACTCACGGTCTTTCTTTTTTATACTTACAGTCCCTAGTGGATAGAAGAAAGTAGAAACGTGCCATGAGAGCACATACTTCCAACAAGGCTAAAGTCCCATCTGTTACTCAATGTAAAAAAAATCCTGGATCCTAATGTTTATCCGCATCCACTTTGAAAAGGAACGTTTTTTCCTTGGGTCACTTCCCACCCCTCAACTAAATTTCATGGAAATTGGTTCAGTATTTTTTGAATCATCCTGCTGAAAGCCAGACAAACAAAAGGTAATGAGAACACAACCTCCTTCGTGGCGGTAACTAAAAGTCAGAATATCTCTACTGCCTCCTTTCTAAACATTCATTTTTTAAATCTGTCGCTCACAAGTTTTCGATAGAAACTGGGGTGCAACACCCTTTAATGTTTAATGTATTTTGTACAGCTGATCATAACTCAGACAGGTTTTAATTAAAACGTGCTGTGATTGAATGTTGCATATTTTATCTTCAAACTGAATTTTCAGAATTTGGACGCTCTGCATGACCACCTGGGCACCATTTATCCCGGCATGAGAGCGCCCTCATTTCGCTGCACCGACGCCGAGAAGGGAACCAATCTGATTCTTCACTACTACTCGGAGAGAGAGGGCCTGCAAGACATTGTGATTGGCATCATTAAAACCGTCGCTCAACAAATCCACGGAACAGAGATCGAGATGAAGGTCTGCGTCGCTGTTTTCATTCCCCTCTATGTGCTCGGGGAACTCACAGCTCTAATAGCTCTCTCTGCTGCTGGTGATAAATGAAGATGACTTCCCTTTTTTTCCTCCCCCTGGTTCCTCTCTAAATTATGGTACAACATTCAATGAAGCCTTTAAGTCGCCGTAATGCTTTCTGTCAGAATGTGTAAGTTGGAGTCTGGGGATATAACTCAAGAGGTAATAATGTTGAGATTAAACAACAGAAAGTTTCAAAATATCCTAAACGGGAAGGGAGCAGCGCTGTGACAACTGCGGTTCAGCACTTAGTTTCTTGGCATCTCCTCTTTGAGTCAGAGGATATTTTTAGATCTAAGTTATAGCGTCTCGATCTTTGAGATGTCGGGGAGTTTTTTTCCTTCTGTGGTTTTATTTTTACTTTGTCTAAATGTTGTTTCATTTATATTAAACTAGATTAATTAGATAATCAAACCTGAGAGCCACACAATCACATTTTTTTAAACTATTCAGAAAAAAGCAAGATCTCATAAACTACCACTGGAATTTTTATTTTTATGTTCACGGTCAGCCCACAGATCACAGTGTGTAATCTACACTATTAACTGCGGTTTGTTATTGTCCTCCGACATTTACTGCACTTTAGCCAGAGTTTTCTCCTCATTTTCAGGAGCGAGTGACATTTTCTCCCAAACCTAATCACATTGTACAGACAAGATAATATTTTTTCAGCAATTGTGTGTGTAATGAAAGAACAGAAAATGGCAGATGCTCCAAATGTGACACCCAATTTCTGGAAATATTAGCCTCTGTTGCTGTGGCAACAGGGTGCAGAGACGGCAGTTTGACGTCAGCATGCCTTATGCCCATAAACCCACAGAAAAATGTAATTTTCTACCCTCCTAATTTTAGAATAAGTCACCAGAGATTAATAATAATGTTAATGGGATATTTAATGACACTGAAAATGGCAAAGGGGAAATATTTAATCAATATTTAATAGGGGAGTTTAACTTAATTATCATAACAGCAACATCATAATTCAATCTTTCATGTTACACAGATGATCCAACCGAAAAGCGAGGAGTGCGACCACATCAAGTTCCTCATTGAGGAGAAGGATTCAGAGGAGGAGGCGTTCTATGAGGATCTGGACGGCTTCGAGGAGAACGGCACGCAGGAGACTTGGATCAGTCCGTACACGTTCTGCAAGGCCTTTCCCTTCCACCTCATGTTTGACAAGGACCTGATGCTCACGCAGTGTGGGAATGCCATTTATCGAGTGTTGCCACAGGTTCACATGCAGTTACACCTAAAGTTTTATTCGTAGCAATCACTGGCTCTTGAAGTCAGCTCCTGTTTCTGTATAGATCTGCATTTCTCAAAAACTACCTAGGAATGAATAATACAGATAACAAATATTACAATCTATTCTAATATATAATTTGAACCTTTTTATATTATTCCCCAGCTTCACCCGGGTTCATGTATCCTTCCATCAGTCTTCTCTTTGGTCCGTCCCCACATTGACTTCAGCTATCACGGCATCCTGTCTCACATCAACACTGTCTTCGTGCTGAGGAGCAAGGTCAGTCAGTGTGACACATAATACACTAAATACAGTTTTCATCACATTGTTGTTGGCTGATCACATGACTCTCACTTATGAAATAAACACTAAAACAGACATGATCAAAACCTGATTTTGTTCTACACTACAGAAAGTGTCTTATGACAACATATTGATATGGATGAGCTTACTGATATTTATAGAAGCTGCATAATATTTTGATTATGTGGGTTTCATCAACACTGTTAACGAGGATGAAATTGTTTTCGTGCAGAAATTGTTCCGCATGTGAACAATTAATCGAAGAAATTAATCATTTTAATTTAACATTGATATTTATGCCCAGAGCAAAGGTGCAAGGGTTTTAATTTGAATCCTGAGACGCAGATAGAAACTTGGGTGGTTAGAAATACAGTGAGAATAGGCAATATTGAATTTGTGTACTTGTGTGCTCACAGGATAGTAAATTCTTACATGTCAATATATATTAGCTGCAATGTTTTGAAAATACACATCAGACTCATTGTGAGGATACTTGTCTCAAAGCGCCACCGAATTCCACATGAAATCTGAACTAATGCTCTCCAGTGGTAAAAGATGCACATAACACTTAAAGCAGATAAACAGGTATAGAAAATAAAGGTTGAGCTGAACCGGTGCAAAGGTTTGAGGCAGATTTAGAGAAGAACTCATAATGAAATATTCATAAGTGTGATGTAATCCTGACAGGAGGGCGTGCTGAATGTGGAGAAGGTGGAGAATGAGGACGAGCTGACGGGTGTGGAGATCAGCTGTCTGAGATTGAAAGGACAGATGATTTACTTGCCAGAGGCGGAGAACATCCTTTTTCTTTGCTCACCCAGGTAAACCCACAGTGCCTCGACAGAAGCATACGCTCAATATACAAACCCAAACTGAGGGGGAACACTCCACTATTCTGGCACATATTTAAAATCCTGACAAATAAAATGTGTTTTTTTATTTATGTAATTTAACTTCTATTTATAGAGAAATATCACTAATAATATGCATAAACATATGGGGATTGTTGTATTGTTTGTGTTTATATATATATAAATATATATATATATAAACACAAATTGTAAATGCTAAATATTTGTTCAAAAATTATAAGAAATATATTCTATGACCATCAATACGAGTACATTACATAAACATTTCACATCAACTCTTCTCTTATGTACACTTTCATCTAAATTAATAAAGTACTATTTATTAGCACAAGAACAATTTATATTCTATGACTAACCAACCAAATAAATTTGAGGGCACATGGTGAGAGAAAACAATCTGACCGAGAAACAAAGAGACCTGTGAGCTGGTTATTACATGGCTTCTCCTGCAGTGACCTCCATTAGCCTCCGTGGCCTTCACATAACCAATTGGACGTTTCTCGTGAAATATTGGACGCAGGAGATCAGGGTTTAAGAGATCTTGTCCTCACTGATCGAAAACACTTGACAGAGTACAAGATCGGTGTTTTCACGGAGGGTTGCCGCCCGACAGAAATCAGCAGAGACGCAGAGACTCGTTCACCTGACTGGAGTGTTCTCATACCACACAGTGTCTGACCTCACGCCACAAGAGGAACATTTATCTGGAGACAGTCCATGATCTCACTGCTGCTGGTTCACACTTTATGCTCCGATTAATTACTTCTCATTCTTGGAATGAACAACACGTCTACCTGCCTCCACAGACTCAAATCAGACATTTAGGACTAGTTAGAAAATAACTTCCATCAGCTCTAATGAATAAATATTTCATGTCACGTATTCTCCTCTCTTTGTTCACCCATTCTCTATTTTTGTGATTAGTGTCATGAACCTGGACGATCTTACACGGAGGGGGCTGTACCTGAGCGACATCCCGCTACATGACGCCACACGTGACCTAGTGCTGCTGGGCGAGCAGTTTCGTGAGGAGTACAAACTGACACAGGAGCTGGAAATCTTGACAGATCGTCTGCAGCACACACTCCGGGCCCTGGAGGACGAGAAGAAGAAGACGGACAGGTTGGATTGTTTTCATAGATTGTCTTTTTTGTTTTTTTTATTTAGGATACACCGATATGCTGCACCTCCAGCTTTAAGTAAACAACTGAACACTTATTATAAACATACATCATTTTTATCTCAAACAATGACTGCGATATTTATTTGCCTCCAACTCAGAAATGTATGAATTGTAAATAAACGTTAAAGTAAAAACACTGATCCACTCAAATTGTGGTATTCACACATCTACTGATCTGCAGGGAATTTCAAAGCTCTTGGAGCAAGTTCTTCCCAACCTCATGAAAGTTTGCACATTGTAATATATCAGAAACACCCAGAGGGATATTTTTTACATGTGACACAAACATTCACTTGGACTCAAGGAACCGATTCAATTCTAATGATCAAAGGTCAAAAACTTACAAGAATTCATGAGCTAACTATGATAAAATAAGGATAAAATGTCATATGTACACATACATGCAAGATGACATTTGGTAGGCAAAAGGTCAAAGGTCAGCTTCACTGTCCCATCATAATGTTCCACAAAAGCACCATCATTCAAAAACTATTCTTCCTGCAACCGGTTAGAAAAAAGCGTACTTGTTATGAAGAAGAGTTTTTTGTTATTGTTTTTATTTCTCAAACCAAAGCTCTGAGCAATTACTTCATTTTTTTCACTCACATTGTAATTTGTTTACAAATGTAATCTTTTCACACGTCATTCAAGAAAGTTGGATCCCAACACTCGCAGAATGGTGTCATATGTTGACTCTTGGCAGAATTCAAGAAACATCTTCCCAAACATCTGCAAGATGCGTCTATCTCTGAAAAACAGAACAGAGCTTGTTAACATCTCAGCCTGTAACTCACATTATGTATAACTATATGTTACATTCCTGTAATTAGCCGCAGATAATTCAACCTCAAACTCACTATGTGTAAAAACACTGGTGTTATTTTGGTTTTCCAGTGGAAATATAAACACCAAAGATCGTTCATGAACTTGTCTTTTAAAAGTTGGGCTCGTCGCCAATTATTTTTCAACTTCTCCCTTTTATGGACCGATTTTAAACAAGGAACACCGAAGATACAGTGTGACCACCTAGGGTCAGAATCTATTGATATACTCAAGTTGATATTTGCCTCAGCTACTCTTCAGCCCGTTATGGTGAAGAAACTCTGACTCTGGTTTTCAGAGAAAAGCCTGTCATAGTAATTTGGCACAGCAGTGGGTGACAGCTGGAAAGGGAGCAGCACGGAGGTGGACCGTGGTCTTTATTAAGACTGTAGCAGCCCAATCTCCTTCTCATGGGAGAAGACTTTCACTCTCCAAATGGATCCCGACATTGTTATTCTCACCTCTGGTCTCAGTGCCTCAGGCTCCCAACACTGATTAGAATTCATGGCTCCACTTTAAATATTTAAGATAACTGTTGCTGAACTGTAGAGCTTTACAACAATATGCCTCCCAATCATGAAAACACATATTTATGCAATTTTTGCTGGCGTTTACCTCATACGAATATTTTTATATGTGTGTGAATCATTTAGATGTTATAGATAAATATGTGCAGCCTTGTCTCTTGGGTGAATATACTTCATATACGCATGTATAGATTTTTGTTTGGTAACTGTTGTCTGTATTTATCATGTGTCCTCAAATTATGATGCATCATGGAAGGTATTTTGATTTTACAGGCAGCCATGATCTAACCAGTTACCATAGAAACACCACCCTCCCATCTGAGAGCAGCTTGCTTAGCAAAATGACCAAAAGGTGGTGGGTGAGCGTATAACATGCCGATCCAACGGCCAAACTTCAGTCTGGCAGCCCCGGCCCATTAACTGCTGCCATAACTACGCTTCCATTCAAATTGTTAATTTCTCTCCTTCTTCTCAGATTGCTCTATTCTGTTCTGCCGCCATCTGTTGCCAACGAGCTGCGGCACAAGCGGCCCGTCCCGGCGAAGCGCTACGACAACCTGACCATCCTCTTCAGTGGCATCGTCGGATTTAACGCCTTCTGCTCCAAACACGCTTCAGCCGAGGGAGCCATCAAGATCGTCAACCTGCTCAATGACGTTTACACGCGCTTTGACATCTTGACAGACTCTCGCAAGAACCCTTATGTGTACAAGGTTAGAAGCAAGAGTTGTACCATAACGTAATGTCATGTTTATTTCTAAATATCCCCCATCATTTCCTAGAGCTCATATCTCCACAAGGAGTCAGCTCGCACCAAATTTCACACACTCATAGATATCAGGCTCAACAGTCTCCTTATAAAACCACAAATAAAGTCACTATATTTGGAGTTACCCCGTCTCACAATAAAAAAAAACCTCCTGGATCCACTCCCTGATCCAGATCTGCAGCAAATATTTAATCGGTTATACCTTGGATGATGCTGTACCCCTCCAGACAAAATAAAACCTCCCTGGTGGAGGCAATAATGAAAGTGCAGACTACAAGTACTGTTAACGTCAACGTTCTGAGCTGGTCCTCCTGCTTTAATGCACGAAGCCCCCTGACTCTGTGGTGACAGATGTTATGTAATTATACACATACAGAGTCAGTAAGAGAGGATTTATACCAATCGACTTGAGTTTTTCACCATATGAAGAACAGGACCAGCTTCTAAACACAGTATAGTTTTACAGAGACACTGCACAGTTTTATAGGCCTCGTGCAGCAGATTTACACTCCAGGCTTTCAGACAAGAATGCACTTTAAGAAGTCAAACAGACCTCGCCACTTCCAAAGGACCAGCCTCAGGCACTGGGTCACCAAAAGAAGTAATATTTACTCTAAGAGCTGAATGGCTTGGTGGTCCTAGGGTTTTTAGCTGTGCTCAAAGAGGCCCTGGATGTCTTAAAGCTGATGTAAGTGTTTAAGTGTTTATCTCAGGGTGTTTCAGTTTATTTTTAGCAGCGCGATGCATTCAAGAAATCTCAGTGGGAACAGATGATTTTTGCTTGAAATGACACTAAGGCACAAATGAAATAGGCTCTGATGTCGTTCACATGTTTTTCCTCCCACAGGTGGAAACGGTGGGTGATAAGTACATGACAGTGAGTGGCCTGCCAGAGCCATGCACACACCACGCCAAGTCCATCTGCCACCTCGCCCTTGATATGATGGAGATTGCTGGACAGGTCAAAGTGGATGATAAACCAGTGCAGGTGTGGTACAATCAATAACTATCCCAATATCATTTTCATCAATAGCAATATAACAAAAGTCCAATATATATCAATATTATTCACATGCCCTGTGCAGTGACAGTGCATAAGACATAATCGATCAACCTCAGATGTTTAAAATCAAAGTTAAAACCACAACTTTTAGAAAAAAAATCCATCTTTAAACAAAAATGTGACATTTATTGTGATATAATATAGGTTATAGTTAGTTTAATATAGTTTTTAATTTATAGTTTGGTCATATCCACTATATGTGAGGGTGAGAAGTGGAGGAACAGACTTATTGCCCCGTGTTAAATTAATTCAGTGAATCAAAGTTTATGTTCACGTTTTAAATGAGGCATTGAAGGTGCTGAAGGCGTGAGCGTGCTGTGCATTACCGCCTCCAGGTGAGGCTCAGGAAGGAGATGGCACTTAGGGGATGGTTGTTGTCCACGGTCAATTTGGCAAACTGGGAGGAATGAGAAACATTTGATTAAAACAAGGAAAAAAAACCCAGATAAATTAAAATAAAGAAAAGGTTATTGACAGAAAAGTTTAATAATATGGATGTTTTTAAATGATAATCACAAGTTTAATTGCTTTAAAATTTAACAAGCTCAATTTGCTTGACAAATAAAATAAGATAAATTGAATGAATGAAATAAAGTAAAATAATAAAATATATAAAGCACATAAAAAGTTACACAAAACAACCATACAAATACAAAGAGTGAACAAATACAAAGATACAACCAACAAAACATGATCGAAAAAGAGCAGCAGCATAAATAGGATTAGTGAAACAACGTGAGACAACACAAGGTTCTCGATCGAAGGGGAAAGATGTGTTTTGTTTTGAGTTGGTTCCTGAATTAGTGCTCCTCATAATATCATAGACTGACGTAATTCACCCTCACTTTTTTTTAATGGGCAGAGTTTGAGTGTGGGCAGTGCACATGTAGAAGAATGATAATTGCAGTATTTTTGTTCTTCAAGTTTTTTACATCCATGTTAGATAGTTTCTCTCTTGTATAATTTTTTGGCAAAGATAATTTTTCTCCGTTACCGTCCAGATTTTGTGTGAAACTTCATACGTTAACGTGCAGAGTGTCAGACGTCTTCTGCAGCTGACTCAATGTGACCAACTTCTTCAGCCTCGGGCCTTTTTTTCTTACTGATTGATTTTAGAATAAGTGCATCTGGACATATTTCCACAGTGAGGTAATGCGCAGTGAAATGTTGGAGAGAAAACAGCAGACTTTTGTTTAACCGACTGTAGGAGATTGTTATTGTATCAATGACTGTTGAGACCTGACTCTGGAAAATCATGTCTGCTTAACAAAAGGCTGTTTATTTTGGGACATGGCACTGGCTGAAGAGGAGTCCGGTTTAGAAGCAAAAACAGACTCAAATCATCTCACGACCCCCGTCGCTAAAAATAGAAACTCATTTGTCGCAGACACTTACAGCGTCTTCACGGTCTGAAGACAATAAGCACTGAAGTGCCTTGCGGGTTCAAGTATAAATATTAGGCTGTAGATTGCCTCGGGCTACTTTTGGAAGTGATAGTTTTCTGCCAACCCCCAAATCTATAAAAAAAAATATCTAATTTTGTGCATGGAGGGATTTCTGGCAAAGCTAACTTTTATCCACCCACCAAATCTTGCACCTTTCACTCAGTAGCTTTAAGATTTTATGCCAACACAGAGAAAAGAATCTTGGTCTTTCTCTGTGGAACATAAATCATTTTCTTAGTCCTCGATTTAACATTTACAAAGGTTTATTAGAATGGATTGTTTTTATCAAATTCAATCCGTGCATTATAAGTCTGTGTAGCGTGCTGCATTCAGGAATGAATTTAACACAAATAAACAATAATAATGAAGATATCTTAAACTTAATATTTTAGCCTGATTTTTCCAGTAGTTGACAAGACATCTTTATTTGCTATATATTATTTATACTTTATTATGCTCTATATTTTTTTAAATTATAAGCAAAATACAGAGCAATGATAATAGATTTCATGAAGAGTCTCTACTTGTGTCTTTCCAGATTACGATCGGTATCCACACAGGAGAAGTGGTGACTGGGGTGATCGGGCAGAGGATGCCCAGATACTGCCTTTTCGGAAACACGGTCAACCTCACCAGTCGTACTGAAACTACTGGTGAAAAGGGAAAAATAAACGTGTCTGAATATACTTATCGGTAAGTGAAAGTACCTCCTTGTTTCATACCGGTGGTATTGTCTCCTTTTTTCCTCCACTGAGGAGTTTATTCATCTGACATTCTGTGTAGCGGTAGAGCATGACCCAAGAAAGAACCCATTCAATGTTGGTGCCGATATGGATCAGGGGTCTTTAACATTGTAAGAGGTGTACAATTTATAGTTCATGGATCTTAATGAAAAAAAATAGTGTTTAGGGAACTAATATTTATAAGTGTATTTTTAGTGTGTGCAATCTGGTGCAGATCCAAATAAAAATGTGGATGTAGTGAATTTAAATTTGGTTTCATAAGGGGACTGTTGGGCCTTGGTGAAGGTATGCGCTCTACTGCCCTTCTAATTTATTCAGTAATTAATATTCGTATTTGTTCAGTAATTATTTTGTAGGAAAACTGTTGGAAAAAAGTTGGAAACCATTTGAACATACACTGTGATGACAGAGACATGACAGAGAGAAATCTCAGCCTCATATACAGCGTGATTGATTTGCGATGGTGTCGGCGTTGTATTTCCAGGTGTTTGCAGTCTGCTGAGAACGCAGACCCTCAGTTTCATTTGGAGTATCGAGGACCCATCACCATGAAAGGAAAGAAGGAGCCGATGAAGGTTTATTTTCTGTCCAGGACGTCCACAGACTCAGAGTCCGCCACAGTGGAAGCTTAACCGTCCAACACTGAAACGTCACGAGCGTCATCTGATGAAAGGTTTTGAGAATGAGACGGATTAGAAGAGTGATTATTTATCCACAGACAGATATTTTTAGGATTATGAACCACAGTTTGTTTTTATCAAAGTGAATATGAACCCGTTCCTTGTTTTCTCCATGAGCATTGACATCACTTCACAATATTTTTGGGGGTTAAGTAAAAGTCGAGTTTGATACATTTTTGGACAAACAAAAAAAGGTTTGGATAAGAAAAACATTTTCCACCTCTTACATGTTTTTAGTTTCTAATTTTATACAATGTCCTTCTGAAGTTTGCCAAAAATACTGAGAATCTATCCAGTGTGCCAAAATGACTCATTTCACCTCAGATAAATGAAATACAGTGTTTTTAAACATTGACATTTTCACCGTTAGAATAAAGAATCAAATCTTGATTAAGATAATAATACTAATAATACACTCATTTCCTGCTTTGTAGTAAAATAAAAATCAAGATGTTTGTGCCATAGATTACTGTCTATTTAAGATATTAGATTATACACTGAATATATTTCACAGGCGTCAAGACCATTTAAAGAAATCCGAATTTATAAATGTAGTATTTATATGGATTTAATGTTCTGATATTATTCATATGTTTTAAATTTAAAGCTGTATAACATAACATGTTGCGTTATTTTTTAAGTCACATACTGTCTCATTTATAAAAATTTGAGTATACACAATGTTATTTAACATTTATTGCACCTTTCTACTCATCACACAGTAAATTTGTCTGGTTTTATTAAATAATGAATAATTTTTTTCAATTCAGCTCTGTTCTACTTATGTATTGTTAACATGGTGTTACTTTGGTATTTATTCTTTGACTCTTTAGGTTAAATGTAATGATCACCTGTAGAGAAACAAATATAGTACATTTTACTATGGATTAAACCACTGTAGAAGTAAAACTGTGTACTTTATGTGTTTGATTCATTCCACGTGTGTACATGTGCTGTACTTTTTCACCACGTTGTTTTTTTGTATTACACGTCACATAGTGTCCTCTCCAAGAAGAAGAAACAAACCGGTGCCTCATGTTCTGTACAAGTGCATTTCTGTGGTTCTAAGACATGATTGTTTTAATAATGTCTCTGTTGGGAGGTTAACTAATAAAAAAAGTCCAAAGAAATATTGTTTACTATGTATTTTCTTTTGTACCGTACAACCTCTGCAGTCAGCTCACATATTATGGCTCAAATAACAGATGAACATGAAGAAGTCATGCAGGGTCATTATCTATATTATAGTCAAAGGGTTGAAAGAAGTACATTTACTTTGTTACTGTTACTGTACTGTATTTTTGACCTAAAAATTTACCTCTAAATTTAATACTTTCAAGTACATTTAAAAGCAGGTGCCTACTGTTTCACAAATAGTTAAGTTAATGTTGTAATTTCATTTTTTTTATTTGTACTTTTACCTAAGTATTATGTTTGAGTACTTCCTACTTACTAGATTCAGAACAGCATTAACGTGCACAATGTATATTATTTTGTAAAGTGCTCCCTCTAGTGGCCAATCAGAAGATTACCACCAGGGCAACATGAGCGTCTGATACCTGCTGCTGTAAAACTCACTGTAGTTCACAAACTACTTCATATTGACATTAATAATATTATAATAATGATAATAAAGATCCTGCCAGTTAGATAGTCCACATGGAATAATTCACACATTGTGTTTTGCATTCATATTATATTATCTCAGTGATTTATTGACTATTAGTTCACGTTTGTCTAACATCTCTATTTTATTTCATTTTGTGTGTCTTATTTTCTATCAATAATTTACTTTGAGAGTTTATTGCATCTGATGAAGGAGGCCAGTCCATTCAGCATGACACATTATCACTGAGTTGTCTGCAGTCCACATTATCTAATCAGGATGAACTCCTCTCTCCAGGTCTGTAAAACTTTAGGACACTTTGAAAAGTCAATCGTTTATTATTGATTCCACACTGCTCTTGTACAAGTCAATGAATGCCAATGAGTGACATTTTTAGATTTGTTTTTTAAATTCTTTTAGATTCAAATACCTTCATGGAGGCATCTGATCCGTCCCAAATTCATGCTGCAGCAGGAGAACGACCCCAGACTGATTCATAAAGACGTTACCTGCAGAGACAAGAAGAACAAGGAGTCCTGTGACCGATGCTATGACCCCCACAGTGCTCTGACCTGAGCATTAGAGTCTGGGATCACATGAAGAGACAGAGGACACAGAGACCACAGAGACTGTTTTGACTGCACAGCATTACACCCTACTTAGAGTACACCACTATTTTCTCATATCAATGGTTTCCTTCTGCAGGTGGAGTCAAAACTTGCATCTTTGTCTTTTAGATATCTGTCTGTGCAGGAAGTAAAATGAAACTGCAGTAGTTCACTTTCTATATTTAAATGTCTCTTTAGTTTAGGAGGGTATTGCCTGGTGTCATTGTCTTTCATGTTATAAACAAATGAATGTTGATGAGTGCCATCTAATTATTTGATAGCTGATATTGTCTGAACACTCATATGTGGTCATAAAATCAACAGTAATGAAATCATATGAACCTATGATGTGAACTTCAACCACTGGAGGTCAACATAAACATGCTCTGCTTGCTTGTTAAGCTTTAAATAGTCTGTTCACCCAAAACCACACAGACCGTCCTCTCACTTACCTGTGGTGGTTTGTGTCCTTCCAGATAAAACTGGTTTTATATCTGAGATTTCTTTTTTTTTAAGTAAACACAATTTAGTGTCCACAGCACTTTAAACTTTACATTTAAAAAGTGAAGCAGCAGCATCTCCTTCATGTTTCTTTGGATCAGTCGTTGTCAGACTCTGCTTTACACCTGTCAATCAATCTCATCCAGGTATGTTACACCTGTGTTGGAAAAGTCATGTGACCGGGCCCCGCCCCCCTAGAACATGTCTCCCACCAGCCACCAATCCAGTTTATATATATATATATATATATATATATATAATATATATTCAGAGGATGGTGGTTAAAATGAAGATTGTCCACAGTGACGTCTGTGCTTTATCTCTATGCTGGTTGCTGTCTTTTATTATATTTTTTATTTTTACGTTTGAGTGCCTTTCTAGCTTTCTTGAAAACAAGGCAGAAAACTCTGAAACATCCCAAATTTATCTTGACAAGTCTGAATGCTTTCCACCTGCCCCTGGGTGGCAATGGACAAGCTAGCTACTTCCAAATAAAAACAACGAGAAGAAAGATTCATACACATACACACACACACACACACCTACCCCCCTCTTACATCATCTCACCTGTAGTGTTACAGCTGTAGTGTGTTGGGTTAAAGATTAGCTTCAGCGAGTCCTGATTATATCAAGCTCACCTGCCAATATCATCACCACAGTCATAGTGGAAGCGTCTGTGATAAGAGGCAGATTCATTGAGGTGGAGGTGAAGGTCAGGCAACATGGTGAAGATGAGAAGAAACTCAGTTTTAGTCAACCCTTAGTCAGACTGTGGGGATTTTATTCTCTTTAGGGAAATATTTAAGCAACATTGTGTTTGACCTTTGGCATTAGAAACATTTTTAGATCATTCCTTTGCTGCAAAAACTTTAAATACCCAACTGCCAAATTACAAATATACCTTTGACCTTAAACCTTTGTGTTTCTCCAGAGATATAAAAGACGTCACACTCACATCAGATAAAGGCAAATAATAACATTTATTTATTATTAACTTTGAGCACTAAAGATCCATATCCAGATTAAGGTCAAAGGTTTCACATGAAACATATTATCAACCAAACCGATCAATGCTATCTAAATTAATTACAACAAATACAGTAACACTGGGGGATAAAAGGTTCAGTAAAACAAAATTAAAGGCAATGTTTTATTCACATATATGCTTGAATAGTTATGTTTAACTCCCTCTGCAAACACAGATATAGGTATAACAGGACCGACTGGTTCTGCTATTCAAAAGTGTTCACAGGGTTTATTGAGTTATGGCACGGCACTTTCTTTCTCTTCAGAACCATGATCTTACCCAATCAACTACGGCTGGCAGATATTGCCTTAGGGAAAAAAAACAAACATGAGCTTTAAACGGCCACATCAGCACTGAGATAGATGGCCAGATAAGAGGGTGTGTGCTTTAAAAGAGTGAGACGCTCCCTGCTGCAGAGTTCTCCACCTCACCCTCACAGCCATGGCATTCGACGGCTCCTGGAAAATTGATCGCAGCGACAACTATGACAAGTTCATGGAACAAATGGGTGAGTGATGTCACAAAACACT
Source organism: Paralichthys olivaceus (assembly GCF_024713975.1). Lineage (NCBI taxonomy): Eukaryota > Metazoa > Chordata > Actinopteri > Pleuronectiformes > Paralichthyidae > Paralichthys > Paralichthys olivaceus. The sequence goes on from NC_091100.1 coordinate 10,018,688, forward strand.
GATAATCTGCTGCAGTCACATGTTTTTTAAAAAAATAGCTGGTTCTTACATTTCTTTGTTTAGTCCTTGTGTAAATAACTTGACAAAAACCTGATTTAGCACTGAGCACAAGTGCAGCTCCACTGGTTCTGAGTCAACTTAATTTATGCAGCAAACTAATAATCATGCTTTTTTATTTGCTGAAATGTTTAATGTGTGCATTGCATTCATAATTTCAGTTATAGATTAATATCCCAACACCCAAAACAAATACTGGAGCTAATGGGTCTTTGTGGCACAATGACAAGCTTTGGCTTTTCTACCTCCTCACCCTCAACAAATACACAAACCTAGGAACTATACCTCTGTGCACATAAAGTGATGAAATCCTGACAAACTTCCTCTGATGCTTCACAATATATTGAACATAATTCATTTTGTTCCATCGACAGGCGTTAACTTGGTGAAGAGGAAGCTGGCCGCTCACGACAACCTCAAGATCAACATCCAACAGACCGGGGACAAGTTTCATGTCAAGGAGAGCAGCAATTTCCGCACCTTGGAGATAGACTTCACCTTGGGAGTGACATTCGAGTACAGCCTTGCAGATGGAACTGAACTATCAGTAAGTAAATCTGGTATCTAGTGTTTATTTGTTCACAGGATTACGTGAAAAACGAATCCACTGATTTCCGCCAACACATGGAGGAGAGATGGAGCCTGGACCTGGGAAGCTTTCATGCAGATTACACTTTCTGTAACATTGCAACTTGATTTTCAAATGTTCAGGACAGTGTTTAATGACAAATAAATCACCTCGGCTATCAATCCAATTCTTTTCTTCTATAAGACCGAGACAACCATGTGTATTCGGGCCTTGACTGAGTGCCATTGTTTGAATACTGTCTTTCCTCTAAATACATTGCATATTGCATATTTCACTTTTCACTTTGACTTCGGACCTTAGAGCTGGAATAAAGGTTTCATTGCACTATATGTCCTGACTGAGCTTCATGTTTCACCCTGCAGGGCTCGTGGACCATGGAGGGGGACACGCTGAAGGGGATTTTCAACAGGAAGGACAACGGAAAACAGCTGACAACGACCAGGATTGTCCAAGGAGATGAACTCATACAGGTGGGATGAATCACGTATGCTGGGATAAGGTTTAGTTGGGATAAAGATTTCTTATTCCAGCTGTAACTCTGACTTACAAGATGCTGTAATATGCTTTATGTAGTATCTTGAATATAGAGAACATCAAATGAGGTAAACGTATAAATTATGAAATACATAACAACTGTACATGACGTCATTTTCTTCCCACAGAGCTACAACTACGAAGGTGTGGACGCAAAGAGGATTTTCAAGAGGGGTTAGAAGAGAAATCTTTGCCTTCACGGATACAATCAGTATTGTGTTGAATTACGAATTACTTTCTCCAACATGACATAAAATGCACTATACTTAATCTGCCTGTATAGAAAATGACAGTTTTGAATTACACCATATTTTGATACTTGCAGTAATAAAGCTCTTCTATATCTGCCTGTTTTCCCCTTTTTTTCCCTTTGTGGTTGTCAATCTGAGAATCATCGCAGGAGGAGGATTGTGTGAATTTGAAGGAGACACATGAAAACGAGCTTAGAGTGGTACAATAATTTAAACTTTATTCAACAATGAATAAAAATAAATATATATTATCTACAAAAATATAAAGTGTAGACAGATTTTACACGTGTCTTTTAAATTGGTCTAAACTTCCCGCGAGTAGTCAAGTCATTCACTGAAGCACCGACGACGTCAGGCCGGACTCTAACCACACACACGGGTACAACAGGTGTTTATGAGTGTTGTACAGTGGAATTAGACTCTTACCCCGTATATTTAGCGCAAGATAAAAGATGTGGTTTTGATGCAATACCAACTGTGATGTAGGGTGACACAGGTTGAAAAGACCTGTTGAAAAATGAGCCTATATAGAATACTGTAAATAAAGCCTTTAACTGTAGATTGTGGGTGCAAGAAGAAAAACCAATAATCAACGTAATAATGTCCTAGTGCACACACCCTGTACATAAAATAATCCAAATCAAACACTGGAAAAAACATCTTTTTGTATGATAAGGCTCCTTCAGACTTAAAAGCAGCAAGAATGAGCTGGGATGCACACGCTTCTCTCTGCTGTCGACATACGAACACATTCAAACTTGCCAACTGCTGCTGCATGAGGAGCAAACGGCTGAGTTTGCTGCCTCCAAGTCTGAAAGGGTCTATAGGAGAGTTAGACCTGGCACAAAACCACCCTTCAAACACTCCCTCACACAGAGCGACGGTGCACACAGAGAAGTGTCACCAGATATGTCACTAATGGCATTGCATATTCAAAAGTTTTCACATGACATCCTGCATCACTTTCATTCATCTCCTTCGTTCTGTAAGTGTGGTTTCACTCACACACGTATGCAAGCACACACAAAAAATGTCAAGGCACTCTTGATACAACTGAAGACACAAAGTTCAGAGTGTGAAATAAAACTTGAGTGAATACAACAAAAGAAAATCTCTTTTTTTCTTTACAGAAAATGAAATTAGATAACAAGAAAAATACTGTAAATAAATGACACATAACAAACCAACGGAAAACACTTTGCAGGTGAGACAACATTGAGAAAACCTGGTTAATATATTCAACTCAGCTTCAGCTTGTCCAGTAATTTAACAATTTTTATGTCATTATCTCGAGAACAGATAAGATATCTTAAAGTGAACAGTAAAAATAAAATAGAATTATAATCACTACAGCACAATCAAATCATTTAAAGGCATGTGTCACTGCATATAGTTGAATTCGAATTAATCAAAAACAGTTTTCAAATTGCTGACTTACATTTTATGCCTTTTTTTTCTTAGATTTAAATATCAATAAATATAAAATGAAAAATGCAAGATGCTCACATTTAGTTTAGGTTTGATTATTATCCCCAATGTTGGACACAAACATGAAATATAGTGACTCAGTATGTGAAGCTGAGAAATATTATTGAGAGACAACAAAGCAAAAAAAATAAATGAAACAAAACACGTGTGTATAAATGGCAGGAAAAGACTTTAGTGAAGCACGGAAGAAAGTGAGAAAATATCTGAAAATTGAAAACACAGATTTTCTTTATGTGTGTTCTCAGGAATGTCTGATGGACACGATACAAAGCTTAAAAAAACACTGAAATGTGCCGTTAAAATAATCTCAAAGTAACCGTCAGTGGATGCATAGTTTGTCTCGGACAGTCGTGTTGTTTGTATTTACAATGGATGCATAAACAACTGACTATTCAAGCATTGAAATGTTTCCAAATCAACTGCAGTTACAAAATGACATTTAATGAATTTACTTTATTACAATTAAGTAAAATCAAATAGAATTTCTGTTCGTTGGACTCAGTCCAGTATTTTCATGCTCATGCTCAAGCTGTACACGCAGCTATTAAGACTTCTGTAAAGGCCACATGCAGGTTTCTGAACATTAATCCTATTGACAAGAATATTTGTTGTACGCTCAATAATAATTATAATAATAATAATATCGGATAGGCAAATTACCTATATTGGCATCTTTATGAAAATACCTGCAATTACAGACCTGTTTAAATCTTTCTACTTGAACAGGAAGACTGAGAAAATACAATTTGACATCACTGTGAGTTTTAAAAGAAAGGATTAGAAGGACCGAGGTTCGACTACACAAGTTTACATGATGGTATTTAGTGATGAATAACCTGAGGGCTGTCTCTGAAAGTTCTCTACATATTTATGAGCGATTGGATCAAATCAACTGATGATTTTTGTTTCCCAAAGAAATGAACAAATCACTTGAAGAAAAGAATTAAACAGAATCTTTCCCCACAGATTTTTTTTTTACAGCCGAGGACTGTTAGGGGTTCGCCCGTCAGTCATTCATTGACACGTCAATGTTGTGAAAGAGCTGATAACTGATAACAGATGAAACAAATCACTAACTGAATACAACTAGTGTTGCAAGGTCTGTTCCCTGGTGACCCAAAGCCCTCAATGTTCATAAAGTCATTGAGTCTCAGTTTTGTTAATTCAGCTTCCTTTAGTGAGATTACATCCAGCCATCGACTGTAAAGATGGACGACATGACGTCTCGGTCATAAACCCTCCCTCCTCCATGTTAGTGGATGGGACATGGACCAAAGTAGAGTGTGGAAGTGCGACCCGAGCACGTCAAGACTGATTTTTTACACACTGCACTTCTTTATCATTGAGTAAAACAAGTAATAACCATGTGTGAGGGGGAGGGAGCTTTAGTGCAGCACATATCAGCTGCATCAGGACAGACTCAAAGTCTGGGTCAAAGTTGAGCTCGGTTAGATTTCTCTCGGGCTCAGACGGGATCAGACAGAAAAATGTTATTTGAGTTAAACTCAAATAATTTTTTTTCATAGATAGCTTCTGTAATTTTAGGTAGTTGTTGTTATCACACTGATGTTTGTTCAAATGTTTTTTAAATAGTAATTTGAAGCTACAAAATGGGGGTGAAATGAAATGATTGACAGCTGAGACTGACTCAGGATTGGTCAAATGCATGAATCGAGGAGATCTCGACGCTGCAGTCCCTTCCCCATCACTACTGTGAAGATGAGGAAGATGTTGCAATTCGTATCCAGGATATTTTAGCTTCATATCTGGATAGTGGAAGGGGAGACGTGTCCTCCATCTTTTTAAACTGTCTATATTTCCAATGCACAGCTGAAGATTCACAACTCCACCTGTAGGTTTTATTTTGTTGTGTAGAATGACATCATATTCTGATCATGTAAATTCAACAAACCATTTCATGTCATCGTGCTGTGATACGTTATCACACCTCACACCACAGTACAATCAATCTAACGGTATCTCACCATCGTCTTCCATGCCTGACTTCACATACACTGTATCAGTACATGCAGTTCTGCAGCACTTTTGCAGAACTGCTGTACAAATAAAGAAATAAACATTTTAAACTTGAGATAAAGTGACCTAAAGACTTGTGCAAACTGGAAACAGTCTAGATTTTGGTAAAAAACAAAATCTTCGTGCAGCAATGCTGCAGGATAATGGAAGACAATAAATGTGATAGTTAATAATCCATCAAACAGTATTTAGAAATCTGTCTTCAGTGACAAGCTTGCATAAATAAATTCCACTCAGTTTGGAGATGTCACACTTCAGAACATCTTTCCATTCTCTAAGCTCTTTGGCATCCAGTTAATTCTCAACTGACCACAGTCCATCTTTGTAAACAAAACTTACCGAGTTAACACTCATAAAAAACCACGATCGTCCAGTCCTTTGGCCGTCACCGGGTTCCATTTTGCAGTGGGTTTATTGCTATTATGGCCTGTAAAGAAGATGGAAAGATGTTTTGTAGAAGTTTCACACCACAACGGAGAAGACAACTGATAGTCACTTTGTATCCGTCAACATCTTTAAGTAAAAGTGGGTGATATAAACAAAACCTTCCATCGGGAGTAATATCCTTTTTATATTGTGATATAAATGAGTAAAGTCTTAAGAAATAAAGTGGAAGCTATTTATGGATTCAAAAGAGTTAACACATATTTTAAAAATCAAGAGGTTTTAATTACATTGTTGCAGATATCTTATAAAAGTCCCTGATGGCCTAAAATAAACAAGAGATATTAAAGCAACACTGTATAACTTTACCAAACAACAGCGCCCTCTACAGCCACATGTGGAGATTCATTCTGTTGGGATATTATGGTCCTCGGCTTCCTGAACCACGTAGCATCGTGTTGCTCTAAAGTAATCGCTGCTACAGTATAAACAGAAAATCCCTGATGTCTGATTTTAAAACATCTCACAGTGTATGTCAATATTACACAGAGGAAGGCTTACTTGTTTCAGGTCTGGTTTTTGGCACATCTTGTGAGTGTGTGTCGGTGGGGAGTGTGTGGCTGGTATCTCTGCGTTCCGTCGCGACCACTGTCCGCGGCACCGTGGCTGAGAGGACAAGAGGCCTCTGGTTGTGGTACTTGAGACGGTATGTTTCTGTCATACAGTTATCCACAGTGAAGTATGTTGTCAGAGAAACCTCTTGAGCCGGCGCTGCCTGCTCCGCTCTACATCCACCGAGTCTTTCCTCGCTGTCACATGACGACGGAGTGCTCCTCTCCGGGTCAGAGCCCGACTTGGAGCTTGCATCTGAGAAGGTTCGGAGGCCGGACATGTCGGGCTTCCTGAGAGGACTGACGTAGGACGTGGAGGAAAGACGAGGACTCTGCGGGAAGGGTTCTTGGAGCATCCTCGGGCGGAACACCGTGTGGCTGGATTCCACCTGGTGAGGAGACATCCGCTGGGAGGGTCGGAGGTGAGGCGACCCCGTGGTGCTGAGCTGACGCTGATTGTTCAGGGGCTCTGCGTTCACATTGCAGGGAGGCTGGTATGGCAGCGTTATGTGAGGACACTGGGGATCGGAGGCAGCGGCCTCGCTGTTGCTGGAGCGATAAGTACTTTCTCTGTCCTCGGACTCCGAGAGAGCGAGATCATCGGAGCTGTTCCACTCTGAGCTGCTGGTTTTGGTGATGTGCCTCAGGGCTGTACTTTCTCTACAGTTTGTCAGCTCCTGCTGATCACTCGACCTGCTCTCACAACCAGCGGAGTCCCGCTCTGAACACACAACTTTCCTGGAGGTGCCGGACGTGTACTTTGATTTCCTTCTGTGGAGAAAAGTGTTTATATCATAGAATGATGGAGTATTATTGAAATACTTGAATACAATGTTCAGGATTTTTTCTTGACTCTACGTGTTTTGACAATCGCTACATAATTTAAAAATAAAGGACACTACCTTGAACTCGGACTGCTCTTCAGATGTGAATGTGAAACTTGGTCATGGTTCTTTCCCTGAGGTTTGGCATGATGTTTACCTGTACGATTTCAAATAAAGATTTCAAAACATAGTGTGAAAAAGGAGACAATATAATAATCTGTGAATGAAAAAGCAGTACAGCAGTCCTGTTGTGTGGCATTCACTTTTTATATTCTGTAATTACTGGAAACATTCACATATTTTATTTTATTTCTTCACTATTAAGATTAAAACTATGCAGATTATGTATAAATCGAAAAATGATTATTGTGCTCAATAGAATATTGATAATAAGACAGAAATCTTGTCAGAAGATTAAAAAAAAAACCTCATTATAAGAAGAAAATAAGAAAAATACATCTTCCTTAAAACAAATTCACATAGTGAGTGAATATCAGTCAAGAGCTGGGATTAAACTCGGAGCGAATTTTTTTCTCAGAAATTATTCTGATTAATTCAGGATCCTGAGAATAAAGACAGAATTCTGCTGAATTGGAGTTTTCAGACTTTAATCTCATAATTCAGATTTTTCTCTGAATTCAGAGATTATTATGTTGATGTGATCTTTTTCACTATACCCTCATCTTCACACACACACACACACACACACACACACACACACACACACACAATTGACCTCAGAAGACATTACATTGACAGCCTTTATACTTGCCTAATCTAACCCTTACCTTAACCTCATCTAAACCTGACCTCTAACCTTAACACACGCCTTCACCTTAAAATATATTGATTTATGTTATGGGGACTTATGAAGACGAGTCCCCATAATGTGACTGTTTAATTTACAACACACACAAACACACAATTAACTGCAAGCAGAAACTAAGCAGAGACAACGGAGCGTCTGCCAAAGGTGTCGTCCTCTCAGGACAGCAGGTGGCAGTATCAGAGTGTCAACCTCAGTGGACTCTCTCACAGCTGGATGAACCAGTGATCGTGCTCGCCCCTCGTGCACCAGCACAGCGAGAGGCAGTGTGGTGCCGAATTCCTTCCCTTTAAAAATAGATGTGTTATTTTTTTCTTTCCTGTTGCCCTGGAGAGGTCCATGCAAGGATAAAAGCTTTAGCTGTTGGTTGGAAACACAGGCTGTGTGTACACACACACACACACACACACACACACACACACACACACACACACACACACACACACACACATATACACACACACACACACACACACACACACACACACACACACACACACACACGGCCTCGGCTGGGTATCAAGTGCAGCGGACTTAAAGAACGACATGAAACAGAGACGATATTTATGACAATGCCAGCAGCCACGTCCAGCTGTGCTATCTGAATGAGCTTTTGTGGGATTACAGCACTGACTGGGTGAAGAGGTTGAATAAAACCAGGCCGAGCTCTGAAATCAAGTCTGACAACCAAACTTGACTTACTCTCATATTATCAGCAGATCACACTTCAGCTAACAGATGACAACAAATACTAATAATAAGAGAATTATATAGAAGGAGGAAAACAAAACGATATTGGAAAATCAGTTGCATTGTGAAAAAAGTAATAGTTAGAGTTATGTATAAATACTTAACTTATTGTGTAATAATTACAATTTTAACACACAAAAAACACAACTTATAGCAAGTTAAAACTGCTTGTGTTCACTTTAAATACCAGCTTAGATTTTCACTCTTCTCTGGAACTTACCGTTGTGTGAAGGTGACGACGCTGTACTTGACTTCGCATCACCTCCTTTCTGATGCAGCAAGCTGGAAATAAAAGACTAAAATTATTCCAAACATTTCTTCGAGCTGATTTTATAATTAGCACAGCCACAGAAAATACTAAACATAGAAACATGAAAAACAGTGACTGAATAATGAAAATAAATTCACACAAAGAACAGAATGCTTTAAATTAAAACAGCTTCATATTACAATAATTGAAATATATTTAACTAACTATGTACAACAGCATTAGTATTGAGGTTTGGTTAAATATTTCAGCATTAACTATCGTCCCAGTTGATATTACACAAACTACAAGCTATTCATAGGTAATGTCATGGGATTATTGTGTATTATTGTAGTTTTACCAGAGTTGTCAAGGATATTTAAAGTTTTTCTGAGTGATGATGAGATCAAAATAGCAAGATGGTTAAACCCTTAAAGACAGAGACTGAATATCTATTTAATGAAAATAGGAGAAAAGCATGAATTATTAAGCAGTCATTAATAATATCATTCCTACATGTTTCATTGTTGCTATAGGGTAGGGTCATGACTAATTACTGGATGCAAGTTATTTATAGGACAGTATTTCAGATCCAGAATTACTCTTTAAACGGTGAAAACTTTCAAGTTCCACGAATGAATTAAAGTGTTTCCATTAACTTTTCATGGAAAAACTCTGATAGCAGAGTTGTATTCAGTTATCTTATAGTATTCTTACATCTATATGTAAAGTATAATGTCTTTGTTTTTTACCTTTGCAGCTGTGCCTCTGGTGTTGATCGCTGGTCCTTGACAGCAAAGCCGTCGACCCCCGGTGAGTCTGGGTTGGTGGAGCCACTGCTGAGTCTGTCGCTGCTCTCGTAGCCAGACTCTGTCCTCTGAATGATCCAGGTGTCGCTCCGCAGAAGCGTCTTGGGGCCGCCTTTAAGCCGGCCGCCCCTCTGCTGGTTGGCCCTGCTCTCTGACTCTACAGAGCTGTGGCTCTCGGTCTCGTGCCTCTGCTCGTCCTCGTAAATCGTCATCAAACACTTCTGCTGCTTCCGATCTTCTCTGGTTCGTACAAATTCCCTCTCGCGGTCTCGACTTGGTTCGGCGTGCACCCTTTCCTGGGACGGCTTGCCGCGCCTCGGGCTGTCCTGCTGATGTTGCCGGCGCTGCTCCAGCTCGTTCAGCACAGTGTCCACGTTTAACACCTCCCGTATGGGTCTCCAAGTGGACTTAGATTTATTGCGGCTTCCTCCACTTCCACCTCTGTCCCACTGCTCCTGGCAGCCATCCTGATCGTAGCGACTCGGGGAGGGGTTGTTTTTCTGCCCGCCGCCCTGCGAACCCACAGACTGTCCTCGAGGCTCCTGGGATCCTCTGCTTGAATGGTTTGAGGACTTCTCAGTGCGTTGGTGGCTTTTTGATTTGTGGTCTGCAGAAGGCCTCAGTCCGTTCTCTGGAGGAGACGAAGATCTTGTGTGTTGCATCTCTAAACAGAGTGAACACATCATTTGGATCAATACAGTTTCATACGTATGTCTTTGTTTTTGCCTCTTTAATATCACAGTGTACCTTTGTGTTGTGACGGATCTGTTCTCCGATGCCCTCTGTCCTTTCTTGAGGTTTCACCAGGCCTCTGTAAATTCTCCATGAAAGGTTCCTGGTATTTGTTAGGGCTGCCAAGGGGATGTTTCACTAAAGGATAAACAAATCAACAGACTTGGGATTTATTTCTTGCATTTTAAATGTTTTACTGCTGACATCAGTGAACCAGGTCATGAATAATGATGAGACTTGGACAGAAGTTGGAGAAACTTGGACTAAAATGTAAAAGCTAAAAAATGACTAAAAGCATGTTAAAATACACCACTGCTTTCACCTTTGCCAGGTCACTGTGGGAAACTGAGCTGCAGTGAACTGCACACATATGCCTCGAAATCAGCACATTAACCTAACAGCTGCCGTCTTTACTTTTATAAATCAACTCCTCCATTCTGCACGTTAGTTAGTCGGACCACTTTGTGCAGCGTTGTTGGCTTCTTTGAGTTTTTATGCAATCAGAGCTGTATTTTATTAAATTATGTGATGACATAATAAATAGAAGAGTAGGAAATGACATCCGAGGCCTTTCTGATAATAAAAATACATATTGCTGTGTGCATGTTACGACAGCAGTGAGTAAGCTGTAGTATCATGGATTATGGAGCCTAATGCTGACATTTACGTAGTTCTACTGAAAAAGGATACTAGAGCACACTGGAGTTACACAACTACCACCTAATTACCACACACACACACACACACACACACACACACACACACACACACACACACACACACACACGATTCAAAATGTTGCCGGAAGTTATTCAGAGACTCTCGGAATATCAGTATTACTGCAGGGAAAGTTGTAAAACTAAGTACTAATACTAAGTAAGAAAAACTTCTACCACTATATACTACGGGACATATTAACAATATTTCAGTAAACCTCATTGAAAATATTTTACCAAATTACAATAATAAATAATGAAAATAAAACATCTGATATTTCAATCTAAGCCATGTTTGACTCTAAAACAAAAAAATTATAATTTACTTACGTTTATTTTCATAGAAACAAGAATCCTGTCCCATGCCAGTCAAAGTGTTTGGCCACCACACTAAAGCAAAACAATCCATCTAAGTGGGGAAGGCACCATTGCCAAAAAACCAGCGCAGATAAATTAATGGAGGCAAACATGGGAAATGTCTAGGGGAGGAGTGAGAAGTACGGAGCAGGAGCATGAGTGCGCTTGGCCCCAGGAGCAGGGATTAGGGAGGGAGGCGTGGGTGGTAATCTGCGTGCAACAGAGGCATCATCCTCATGTCAAGTTCAAGCCAGCACACAGGGCAGGACAATCTTTCTGCCCGAGGTTTAACAGCACTCTCTCTCTCTCTTTCAATCTCAATGCAAACCATAACTGTAATTTGTGCAGTGACATCACTATCGTCAGAGGTACCGGCATCGTTTTTCATTTCATTTCACTAAATGGTACTTTTAGATATGAAAGATAGATATGCATATGGTTTTGGAAAAAATTGAGCCAAATTAAAATAGATGACGAATGCACATGACACAAATTAATTTGAATTATTGCATTTTACAACAAATAACATTTGCTATTAAATTGTATGAAGCTGAGTGGAACGTTCATTTAGTCGCCCATATAATCCTAGTTTCGTTCTTTATAAACAGTCATGATTGACAAGTGTTCCTGACATTGCACCTCATGACCTTCGACCAATAAATTCTTGTTCATCCTTGAGTCCAAGATATTGTGTGTAACAACTTGGAAAAGATTCCCTGTAGGTGCTCTTGACATACATATCACGCTCACAAGGCAAAAAATATGTTTAGTGAGGCCACAGTGGCCTTGACCTTTGGCCACCAAAATGTAATCAGTCCATCCTCGAGTCCAATTCAATGTTTGTACCAAGTTTGAAGAAATTCCCTCCAGGCATTCTTGAGATATGTTCACAAGCATGAGATGATGGGAAGAAAACATCATGTCTCCAGAGGCAAAGCTTTTCTTTAATGTCCATTTGGATTGTTTATCGTCAGTTTATTCTTTACTGAGTTCTGCTGCTGCTGCGGCGACCTGTTGTTAAATTCACCTTCCCTTGATTTGCTTTATGTGTAAAATATCCCAGGAATGATTTAAAGGCCCCTGGTATCCAGACAAAACTAAAAATGCATTTTCAAAGTAGGTAGTACAAAGGACAGCAAGTCTAATGCCCCAACTACAGATAACTGACTGATAACTGAAGGAACGTCTCACCTGTCACGTCACCATTTACTTGGCCTTTGTAGCGGGGACACATTGTGGTTTGTCTCGGTGCGTCTTCATTGGACACTGGACTTCCCTCAGGATTAGTGTAAAACAAGAGAAGAGGCTGGAAATGTCCTCTGATGCATTTAGAGGCCACGTCTTTCCATTTGGATCCGATCTAGAGGGAGAGACGAGGGTGATTTCAGATCATGTGACCGACAGTGACAGGTAGTCGACATTTGAACGGGGATAAAGCAGATTAATAACCGGGTTCCTAACCTCCTTTACAGTAGCATCATCAAAAAACATCCATTTTGAAGATTTGGTGTGATAGGCAAAAGCTGAGTAATGTTTACTCGAAAAACAGATCATCCCCACCAGATGTAGCTCGCTCCGCTTGGCATTTTCATCAGTGACGCGGTTGAAAAGCTGAAAGAGAGCAAACTGAAGTTTGATCTCTGCATATTTCTCTCTGGCAGATGCTAAATCCTGAGAATATAATTTCTGTGTGTGGTTTTGATAGCCTGTTTTGTTAAGGATTACAGCACACTGACCTTCATTTCTCATTTATTATAACCAAACTGTGATCAGTGTAATTTTGTGAATATGTAATTTTTTTTTTAGATCAAATCTTTAAACACTACAGGCAGATTGCTGTGTGCAGAACAAAGTGACGATGAATAAGATGGTGAACATGATGAATTCTTTTTTGTCATCTGGTGCTTACAGGCAGCACATGAGGTCTGAAGGCCTCTTACCCCACACAGGTTCAAACGCGGGCCAAGCGACCGGATGACATCGTCCGTGAGATCCGACTGCTCGGCGTCCCACACGAATCCTATGGTCACGATCTCTGGACAGTTCATGAGCACACGGCGGATCTTGATGCTCTGACCACAGTCACTCTGCAACACGTGAAGAATTAGATTTCGGCCCTGTGGTTGTAGGCCAACCAGTGCAGCTTCTGTCCTCATATTTTGACCTTTGACCTCCAAAATCGAATGAGTTCATTTTTAAGCAAACAAAACATAAGCTGTTTGTTTTTCACCTTTGACTCAGCTGAGGTTAGCTGTTACCTGTGTAAAGGTAGGCTGAGCAAACACAGGTGAAAACACTGAGGAGAGTAAATTGTTGTAACATGTTTTTTTCTCAAATCCCAGTGAGAAATAAATGAGCTTATTTCCACAGTAGTGCTTCAGTTTGTGGTTTTATCTCAGTCTCTCATGTGACTCATCACTACAAACTCCCAAAACAAGGACTATTGCAGAGCTGGAGCAGAGACAGTTATTATAATTATCTGCATATCAGTGTCAGTAAGTCAGTGCAGAGAAACAGAGAAGTCAGCTTCACCACGCTGATGCAGAGAGAAGAGGGAGACAATTGCAGCAAATACAGATGAGAGAGAAACACAGTGAAGCTCTGACTGCTATTTATATCCTAACACTAGTCTGGCACCATCTCCTTCCGGCTGCTTCAAGAGCAGTGTCACAGCGGAGAGCACACAGTGTACTCTGTGCACTCAGGAATCTTTTTCTTCATGTGTCTGTTTAACAGTATCATGAAACTGATTTATTAATTCACAGATGGCTGTATCCAGTCAGAGGTTAAATCTGATCAGATGTTTGGACAGAACAGGTTAAGGTTCTAAAACACCACAAGATTTGTTAATTTATCAATAAGGACACATGATGATGAATCACAAACCGGGCAGCTGCGGAGGTCCCCTGTGTTGTTTGCTGCCTGCAGCAATTCTCCAAACATGTCGGACCTGAGCCGCTCGTTTTTACCAAACATTCGATCAACCTGTTGGCTGCAGAGAATACAAATAACAGAAAAACAGAGACTGGTCACGGAGGGCAGATAATAGCTTTTTGATAAACACTTAACAAAAGCCAACTGATATATGAACCTGATACATGATACTGAGCCTTTCACAGATATATCAGAATCTATTTTCATGTTTGTCACTATGCACAAATATGAAAACTTTTATTTAACAAGATTAACAATGAACAAAAGAAAATATTTTACATTAAGGAAATTATGTTTATTTTCTTAATTTGAGTTTAATATTCGGTTGCATTTGTGTTTTCTTTGCTTCATGCATCGTTGCCTCTTGATTGTGTTCACCACTACAAATTAATGCAATTAAACACAGACCTGTCTCCAATTCTAAATTTAGGAAGATTCAGTTCAGTTTTTTGTTCACATTAAATTTCAATGTGATTCTAATATTCTTTCCTTTAAGGAAGGGAAATTGATCTAAGAAGTTTATAATTGTAATCAAATTATTTTCTATGATCCTTTATTAATACTGAAATCAGGAGTTACTCACCATAAAGAAGTGGTGGAGACATAATGTACAAATTCTGTGAACGGGTGTGGATCTGAAGATGCACCACAACAGCGACACACAAACTGTAAAAAAAAAAAATACAAACAAAACATATCTGATTACATTTCATATTTACCTGTAAGTAACATGTCTGTGCATTAAGAATTAAAAGTGAAAACAGCTTGTTAATATCTATCTTAGAGCAGTCCTGCACTATTTCATCATTTAACAAATAAAATGACATAACAGCTCAGAAAATATTATTTACCTGCTCATAAAGCATCATTGCAAACTTCTGATGGGTGATGCAGGATTTGGATGAACAAGCATCAGTCGCCGTGTCTGAAACGATGTGTAAATGAATTCGCTCCAGGATGTTTTCCTAAAGGATGACAAGAAAAAAAGAGCCAGTATGGCCGACGTGCAAACACACATGAAACATAACACTACTGCACAGTTAGAAACACAAAAATAAAAGGATTGTGTCGATCTACACCTTAAAAATGTTGTGTTTCCTTACAAATCTAATGAACCAGTCGTGGTCTATAGCCTGACTGATATGGATATTTGGGGGCCGACATAAATACCGATATTAGGGAGTTTCACTAATATAAGTACATATAAAAAAGGGAATAAAGAACATATTGAAATTGAAAAGTGAATTCTGAAAACAATTTTTTGTTCTTTACAATAAAGTTTTTATATTGGTTCATATCACCAAACCAAACCATAGACACTGATATTTCTGTGAAAGGCTCATATCAGCAGATTTTTATCGGCCAACAAATACACATAAGTCAGGTTCTACTGAGGTCTCCTCCTTTTTTCCCAAACAATCTGCACAACTAAAGAAATAAAGGAATTTTAGAGGCTCTAGGATCTATACAGGCACAATAACAGATCCTAACAGGGCTTCAATATGCAAACAAAAAAAACAAGAGGCCAAACTGCACCTTTACATACGGTAGATAAAGCGTACACAGAGCGGAGGCATTTTGTCAGTGGCTTCTGCTTCCTTATACCTTCAGTGTCACAGAGGAGGAAGCACCACAACATTATTTAACACACAGTCACTGTGGAAATGTCTTATTGCATCAGAGTGTCTACTTACAAAGCACTCAGCAGCATCGTCCATCAGTCCCAGCTGGAAGCGCTGCTCGTCCTTAAAGGTTTCAGCCAGAGCGTTCCGCAGGCTGTCGGAGGGAAGCACGCGCTCTCTGCTCTGTTGAAACTGGCTGAATATACTCTGAAAGAAAAACAAAAAAACAATGACGACTGTGTCAATTATCTCTAATAAGATTGTGGCAGAAAAACGACTTTCACAATCTGAAGCTACAAACCTTAAGAGCACAGAAAATGCAGCCATCACCCAGACAAAAGTGACCCGAGAGCTGCCTCAGACTTCTCCTGAAAATGTCCAGCTGCCAAAGCACCTGTGAAGAATCAACAGCAGCTGAACTTATTCAAGGGATTCAGACGCTCCAACTGTGGAGACGGATCAGAACAGTTTTTTGATTTAAACCTGCGATTTAATACCTCGTTACATTTACTTCCACCAATGGTTTATGTTTTCACCCCAGTCAGTGGGTTTGTTTGTTTTCTCATCCATCAGCAGGATCACGCAAAAACTACTGGATGGATTTCAACGAAACTTGGTGCAAGGATAGGACATTTGCTGATCTGGCCACAGGGAGAGATCCAGGATTTTTTTTTTTTTTAAATTGTGAGATAGATAGATTTTGATATGATCTCCAATTTCCCATGGTATAATTCATGCATCTTAAAAAAAACTTTGAGAGGTCACAGTGACCTTTGACTTGACCAGCAAATTCTCATTAGGTCATCCTCGAGTCCAAGTAAATGTTTTTGCCAAATGTAATAAAATTCCCTCTGGGAAACCAAAATCAAATCAGTTAATCCTTAAGCTGAAGTGAATGTTTGTTCCAAATATGTAACGATTCCTTCCTGGTCCTTCAGAGACATCACATTCAAAAGGCAAAACATTTGCTTCAGTTCATCCTTGAGTCAGTGTATGTTTAAACCAAATTTGAAGAAATTCCCTCGCATTCAGCCTGAAAACATTACGCCTCCGGGCTGTGGAGGGATAAATAACATGCACGTTTAGAGGACTGATATTTGTGCATGTGTGCAATTTGGTGTGCGGCTTGACTGAAATGAAGGGGACACTCTTGGCTGAGGTAAGTAAGCCCTTTGCTGAATCTCATTCTAGTTTAAAAATTGCAGCTAGCGCTGCCAAGGCAACTGAAAGTGAACCCTGGAATCTGCAGATATTCACAGCTTTTAATTATTTTCAGCTCAATATTATGGTTTGCTGTGAGTCCCCCCAGCTCCATCTAACCCACACATGCAGAACAACACCCAGCTCTCACTGAGACACTGCCAGTGAAAATAATAAGAACTGTAGCTAACAAAGCTCGAGACATTTCATTCAGGAGTTGACAGAAAAAAAACATGAATAAAACATCAGTAGGAACTGGTAGGATTCTTTCCATATAATTGTTTCTTACAAATATTGAGATAATATTTCCTAAAACTTTTGTCGACGGACAGAGATTTTTGTTTGTATGAGGTAGTTTGTTGCTGAGTTGGTTTTGGGGTCCACTTCTGCCCCCTAGTGGCATTTCATGCTGCTTTTCATTGCAGTGTTTGAAACTAGAATTGCAAAATAAGAGAGTGCACTTGTTAGAAGGAGAATTGAATGTTTGTTAATCTCCATTAAGGACGTTACGTTTATTTGTTTGTTTGTCAGCAGGATTACACAGATACTACTGAACACATTTCCATGAAAACTAGGAAGGGTGGAACATGAATTAAGAAAGAACCCAGTAAATGTAGATTCTGATTTCCCAGAGAATATTCCATGGATCTTGATGAAAAAGATTAACCACATTCAGGGGACATGTATCTACGAGTGTGTGAATTTGGGTCATGGTGCAGCATGACTGAATTGAAGGGGACTGTTGGGCCTTAGTGAAGTTATCTGCTCTACTGAGTCATTTAGAGTTAATAGAAAGTGGTTCTCACCTGAACAGCGCTGTTTAGGAAGCAGCTATTCTGCCCAGGCTCGTTCAGCAGGCCTTTGGTGAGTGCGAGTGACAGCATGCTCCCAGGCTGGTAGGATTTCTTCAGGCCTCCTCCTGGTTTTTTGAACATCTTCACCCATGCCATGGAGTTAGAGCCTGCAACTGATGAACACAATCCCCACAAGTCTGTTTGTGTTTTAACAGAAATTTACATCCAATATACAAACTAAAAACTTCAAATTGTGGTTTTAATAAAGATGTTCAATAATCTAAACTGACTGAAAGAAAACTAGTGATCAGCAGATTCAATCCTGTACATTTCTGTGCATTGTTTTTAGTTTTAGTATACACTGATCTACTGATGTTTCAAAATTATTCCTGCATGACACTATGGGAGTATAATAACTAGCTCTGGATAAAAAAATTAATCAGTTCATATTGGACCCAGTTTTCATTACGTCACTAATCCAAATCACTGCTTTGGTCACATGGCAGACGAGTCGTGTCGTCTACCTTCCCCGGAGTTGGAAGGAGACTTGCTGCAGCCGGACATGCTGGGTGGTGGGAGCTGGTGTGTCGGTCTGGCCACGGGCTCCATCCATTTCATCCCCACGCACCTCCGGAGCGGTTGGTCGAAAGCATCATCAGGATCAGCCACAGGGCAGCTTCAGCCATGTGCTGCTGGACATTGAATAGCTACCGGACACAGTCTGTGGGTGGAGGAGAGAAAGAGGTGAACCACTGCCGCCACTGTACTAACAGAAGTCTGTGGTGCAGCTCAAAGCATGAAGAACAGTAATGCTTCAGAAGTGCAGAGGCCTTTTACTGCATCTGATCATAACCAAAAATATCACAAACACAAGTTCAATGCAAAGTTTTCCTTCAGGGAAACAGCTGCTAATTGTAGCATTTGCAAACTCTGCATTGTTCATTTGCAAACCATCAACTGTAAATAGTATCTCCGTTCAGAAACATAAGACCTGAGCTGAGTTCTGCACCTCCTCTGTGATCTGCAGCCTTCTCAGCCCTCCACAGTCTGATGCAAGAACACGACAACATTTGAACTCTTCTTAATAATTAATACTCATAGAAATAAAAGACAACCCCTGTTTAACTTTGAACATGTAAACCAACCAGATATTGTTGGACTTGTTTTATTTGTGCTTGACCCAGCCACTGCTTCAACACTGAGACATTGTTTTCAGAAAAACATTTAAAAATACAGAAGTAGAACAACAGAATAATAATGTTGCAATATATTCAAACCCATTTCAACCATAACAACATGACTAGAATACTTGCTTACAATCTTTTGATACATAAAAGGTATCAATACTATTTTAATAAAAACCTAAAATGGTGCCACATTTCTTATATTAAAATTTGCAAGAATAGTAAATTTGCAATTTCTCTTTGCTTTGGAACGAACTATTTTCTTGTGGATATGATAATGAT
This sequence comes from Paralichthys olivaceus, assembly GCF_024713975.1. Lineage (NCBI taxonomy): Eukaryota > Metazoa > Chordata > Actinopteri > Pleuronectiformes > Paralichthyidae > Paralichthys > Paralichthys olivaceus. The sequence continues at coordinate 10,037,916 of NC_091100.1, forward strand.
GTGCCATTATAATACGTAGTTAGGGGGCTCATAAATAAACAGTTGTCTTATTTGAAATTCATTTTTGCTCCATTAAATTTTAAACTCCATTATTCAGTCTACAAGAAAAACAAAGAGGCTCAACCCAACGGCAAAAACAATCAGAACAACAGAACTGAAGCTCTGATGCTGCTTTGCTTGGTTTACATTTGTAAAGATTAGACAAATCAGTATTTTCCATATGATGAGAAGAGAAATAAACACATTTCTTTCAACAGGATGTCAAACTTTTAAATGCATGTGTGGTTTTATATATAAATATGCATATACATATAAATATAAATATATACACATAATCCCAGTCATGTTTGGAGAACACTATCACGCAGTATTCTATCATTTTTCGCATTTTAAAATCCATATTCAAAGCCTGTGTTGGTGCCATGTGTTTGTGCACCAGCCTCTGACACCATGTGATTCAGGCCTGTGACACAAACACCATCTCTGCTGTGTGGGGTTCATGGAGGGGACATAAATCCTTTATTGAACGGGGCTTTTATGACCACCCTGTGTTTTCCTGCCTGGTTAAAAAAAACATAATCAAGAGCTTCGACGAGAGCGGTCCCACAGCAGCAGCAGCCAGTGCTCCACCAGCCCCACGGTGAACTGTGCATGTGGGAACTGCGCCCGGTTCAGCCACTATAGCACAAATATGCCGCAACTTGCACGCACATCTCTGGGTGTAAAATAAAAAACAAGCGCTCTGCAGACTCACCTCTCGGAGGAGCGGAGACCCCGAGCTGAGGGCTCAGCGCGGCAGCAGCTGTCAACGCGCAGATCCCAGCACCTCTCCCCCAAAACCTGCGAATAAAACCCGGCTGGAGATGACTGCAGACACGTCCCGACGCATGTAACGCACTATGTGCCACGGTGCAGCATTCAGCCCCTGCAACACGCACACAGGGCGCACACAGCCCGAGCCCGACGATGGCACCGCGCAGATCCTGCGGGGACAACGATGTTTGGGTGGAGAATCGTCCCGGTTCTTTTCTTTTCTCCCACCAGCCTCTGCAGCTGACGGCCTGAGCCCGAGTGCCCGACGCGGATTAGTAATGTTTTGAGACTTGAGAGGTCAAACTCCGCCCCTAGTGTCGCCTCCAGCGCACTGCCGCTGTACTGCAGTCCTCAGTCTCCCTGCTGGAGAAGTGCGCGCTGGCGGAAGGTCAGACTTCCAACTTGTCATCATGATGAGAGGAGACATCACATGACCGCGCTGGTTTCATAACCCCCTGCTTTCAAAAGCCTGCCGGATTTTTTTATTTTTTTTAAAACCAAATGTCAAAAGGCACAACAGGAAACAGTTTGGTGGTTTTGTTTGGACTCAGTGTGTAAATATGCCACGATGGCCTTTAGGAGCCAAACGGCACAAAGAGGCCGTCACTCATTATATCTCTGTTATATTGATTATGTCTGAGAGATATGACAAAAATTATATCACAATAAAATGTTTAATATTAGTCGATATTTGTGATAAATATATCCATTTTTTTTCCATTATCAGTTTTGCACATTTGAGTCTTTTATGCATTTATTCATAACAAACATACAAAAAAGAAAAGAAGAAAACAAAGAAAAAGAAATGAGGGCTTTAACGTTGTAGTTTTTAGTGTGATTCACTTTTATCAGGATTTATAAATATATATATATTTTCTGTCACCCCTATGTCTCATCATTCCCATCACATATATTCCTTGTACTATTTATTTTTATTTTTAAAGAACTATTTTTGCTCCTGAGTGAAGGTTGTGGTTTTAAAGTCAACAGACACTTGACAAACAGATCTGACGTATAGATCAAATCATGAAAAAGCAATATATTGTTATGCATTGAACTTTTGTTATATTGTTATTGATGAAAATCATGTTGAAACAGCTATAGCTATTATTTTTATCTCCCTTCCCAAATGCCCACACACATAACACATAATGTAAAAGACCGCATCAAATGATATGAACATATTTCAAATCTACTGTTTCCATTTCTCTGACTCTGCTGCAGTGAACAGGACAGAGATGCAGGCAGATGGAGGGCCTGGCAGGAGGAAGCCTGCAGGCTTTAAGAGTAGACAGGACTAAAAGAGGCTGATGGTGCATGAGAGTCAGCGTCAGCAAAAAATTACTCTGACCAATTAGTGCATCTCTCTCTCTCTCACTCTCTCTCTCAAGTTTTAGTGGATCTGTTTCATCCTGGCAAAGAGAACTGGGGACTGGTCAGCATCATAGCCAACACGTTTCAAAACAATATGTGAGATTTCAAGAGTCATATGACAAATGAGTGTTTTGTTGATGCAGTAAACACAGTGTTTACCATCACCATGCTCCATGCCAAGTGTTTATCAGCTGTTCCTGTTCACACTTTATTTAAATACAGCACGTGTAGCGGAAGATGATTTACAGTGTTGTTGTGTGTGTCCACAGCGTGTGGGCCAGCCTGTGAAAAACAGAGGGAAACACTCTTCTTTAGTTGTTACACTGATTTGGTTCTCATTCATTTTGAGTCCAAGAATTAAATCTGGGAACACTAAACAGGCACTTCTTCTATCACGATTATTTATTTATTAGTTATTTCAGTGATGCCGATGAATCGATTACTGGACTGGAAGACAAAAATAACTGGGTATTATAATGCTTTTCAAATTAAGGGCTTATGTTATGTTTTAAGATGAAAGTCCAAACGTTGAACGTTTCCAGCTTCTCAGGTGTGATGATATTTTCCAAACTAAATGTCTTTGATTTTTGCATCAAATACAATTAAGCTTTTTACCTTGCTCTCTGGGAAATTATTACATTCATTTCTCAATATTGTCAAATGTTGTACAGACTAAACAATGAATCAATTACTGACAAAATAATCAACATATTCAATCGATAATGGAAACTAGAATTTCATTAAATGGAGCACATCCCAGGGCAATGGCCTAAAAGTTCCTTTTTGTCTGTATCCAGTATTTAATGGCCCATGTTCCATCCTTCCACCAAGTTTTAGCATGATCCTGCCGACCAACCAACTCACCAACTAAGTGGACTGGGCGAAAATAGAACTCACTTGGGGGAGGCAATCATTTTTGTTTGCAGCTCTACTGTAACTGTGCCTGAAAGAAATGATACCATTGGGACTTTGTTATTTTCTGGTCATGTTGCTGACAGTTAAAATCAGGCATTACTGTTATTCTCACACAGGTTCTAACACTGTATGTTCGTCAGCACCAGACACAAGCGGTACATGGAAATAGTGTGGAACATGTGCAGACCACAAGATGGACACACGTCTATAAATACAGTATATTTGTATAGTTGGCATTTCTGTAATCTTGTCTTGTCTCTAGCAGTTGCACTGAAACCTCTCCGGGGACACATGAAGAGTTCCTGCTTGGTATTTATAAAAACATCCGTACAGTGTTTCTCCTGCTCAGTGTTCTACAGCTGAGATGTGCTGTCAAACTCATTTGTTCTTAAAGTTATTTTTGGAGCTTGTTTCTTGTGTCTGTTTTCTTTTCTTTTCCAGTTTCCAGTTTGAAGTATATGAAACTTCAACCTTCCTGAAGTGGCTAAAATAGATTCACTCCCAACTGTAGAACTCTTGAAGTTACGACCAAAATCAGTGGGTATGAGGCCAGTCAGAGTAAATATAGAAGTTTTGAAGTAGTTTTCTCTGCATCAAACTGATTTGGATGCTACACATTATAATAATTATACCAAAATTCATTCAATAGCCAATGGTGAGTGGATGAGAAAAACTCTGTCTAAATTTAGTCAAAAGCATAACAATCTACATTTGTATTGTAATGTAGCATTGAAACAGCTGAAGAAATCAAATCAATTGCACATCTGACTTGGTGGGTTACTCATACAATCTGTGGTGACCATTTCATGTGAATGGTATGCAAATACTTTGGAGTGCTAAGGTTTTGAATAAAAGTCATTTCCCCACCTTGAATTCAGTCTGAACAGAACTCCTCTCTCTCTCTCTCTCTCTCTCTCTCTCTCTCTCTCTCTCTCTCTCTCTCTCTCTCTCTCTCTCTCTATCTATATATATATATATATATATATATATGTTTACATATAACAAAATATAAAGAAAGAAAATAAATAATATATCTTACTGCATGTTCCAGTTTTAATTGTGTGTCATCAATAAATAAGTTTGCATTCTTTATTTACATTACATATTAATGTTCTCATTTGAAAATTGATACAAATTTACAGTGTTGTTTTCAGTATCGGTGGAATCATTGAATTTCTTGAATTATGTATAGCACATTCATTTTGCTATTTACCTGATTTTCTTTGGGGACAGTTTTTCTAGTGGACAGCAAAAACATACTAGTCAACTGAGAAATAAAAGCACAGCACCTTTATGTGTGCATGGATTTCAAACCTAGACTGCATCAAGATGGACAACGTGTCTCCACTTCCTCCCACTGTCCAGATATGAACACTGCAGTCTTATTCATTTTGGATCAGAGTCTGTGCAGTAGCTGCAGTCTCAAGTTCCTGCTGATACACACGCTTGACCAATCCTGAGTCAGTCTCTGCTGTCAATCATGACGTTTCACTTTGTTTTGATAGCATCGAAAAATGAATTAAAACCAAATTTACTTGTAAAATGGACACTTGAATACACATAAATGTGGTGATAAACATTTGACGTATACTTTGACTTTTAGTTTTGCCCATGTCCAATTCCCTAACATGAATGAGGCAGGATTTGTGACTTGTAATGCAGTCAAGACTTTTGGGTAGCGATCACGTCATCCATCTTTGTCTACAGTTTTTCTTTTTCTTTTTCAATCCCAAATCATTGTGAGGATCTGCAACTGTGCTACTAATTCAGTGTTAAGTTGTCATGACCGGCTGAGGCTACAGTATTACAGCCGGATTGCGTAATAATCATCTACAGATCATCAGACTCTGGGACTTTGACAGGCTCCAGGGTAATGGTGGGTAAGATCAGATGGGTGCCCTCGGATATCCATCCCTGGGCTGTCCTGTTGAAGGTGGGCCGCTTTATCCCCGGCTCCTGGAGCTCTGGGTATCTGGGCGGGCTCAGGTCTATCTCCGGGAGTTTGAACGTGATTCCTCTGGGAGCTTTGTCGAAGCCACCGTAAGGAGTGGCAACCCTGTAATTGAGATTGAGGTGTCAATTCTACTCATTCTTTTGCTGTCTAACAAAAAACGCGTTGGCAGATTTCTCACCGGTTGAAGGATTTGTATTCAGGAAGCTCTGATCTTGGGTCCTGTTCAAGCATTGTTAGTTTGAGAGACTCAGCAAGGTCGGGGTCACTGAGGATTGCCTCCTCCCATGGAGAGTGGTAGCACTTGTGCAGAACCGTGACATTTGACTTTTCTGCATCTGATAAGGAGAGAATGAAATACACACAGGTTCCCAAGATGAGAAACGTCAGTATGAGATCCTGTGGTGGAGGATTCTTCCAAAAAGATCGGTGTGAAGTCAGAGGTCAACACAAAGCTGCTTCCTACTGTCATTTTCTTTGCAGCTGAGGTTTTAGAGTGGATTATGAAGAGAGGCACTTCACACAGGCGGACTGAGTTGTCCATCATTACGAAGTGAGGCCTTAAAATAGCACATTGCTGAAGTGTGCACTCATCATATAAAGTGTCAATATGACATGACGCCCCGCAGACACATTTTAGAATGAGCACTGGGCTCTCTCTGCTATTCAAATAGAAGAAAATAAAATAAAGCTTCTATAGTGATTCAGGTTGTCTCGCCACTCAAAATAGCCGGAGATAAGTCCAGCTTTTACCAGTTGACATTATTATGACGTTGTCTTACATAATCAGTTGACTGTGAAGCCTGGTGACATAAATTTAGAACTCTTTGATGGTGGAAGAAGTTGTGGTTAGCAATGATTTTCAACGACAGTATTCATATTGACAATGTTAGAACGTTCTTCTTCATTTATTTGTTTTATATGGTATTAGTCCATAAACAGCCTAAAGCAGCATTATTACCTGATTGTGAGTTTTCTGCATTAACAACATTTTCTCCATCGGGTGCGTCCACTTTAATTTCCACGGTGTGTGTGTTCGCCACTAAAATATCATTCTGCAAATACAGAGTAGAGACAGTACACGTCTTCAGATTCAGATAAAACACAGATTGTGCGCCAAAATTCAGAGTTGGCTCACTGAAAGCTGCAATTCACACACACACACACACACACACACACACACACACACACACACACACACACACACACACACACATCATCAGACACTGATAAAGTGCTCCCCTCAGCAAAGTGCCCGAGCAGCCTCTCCAGAAGATTTGGCCCTGGAGGACAGAGGAGGCACGAGGCACATGTCTCTTTTATCATCCATGTGTTCTGACACTTTTTTTTCAAGAGCATATTTGCTGATGAATTTGCCAAATGAGTCACACACAGACAACTGTGGTGACTGAAATGAAGCTTTCACTCAATCCCGTCATTTTAAATGAATGAAATGACTGATCACAGAAACACAAGGTGACTTACATTTAGTTGTGTGTTCGCCTCATTTTGGATGCTTTCAAATGTGTATTTGTCGGATCTCCTCTGGCGCATTTTAAAAAGACGAGAACCTCTGTTGGAAAGCAATGACAGTTCCTCCAACATGATGTCTTTAGGAGTGCTCAGCTTCTTCCCCAGGTCCATTGTGTCCCCTGTCCAACAACAGAGGTGAGGACAAAAAAGAATTATGTTGAGGATCAAACTCATCAACGTCACTATACTGGTCATTGCAATATTATACAGTGTTGAGCTAACATTTTCAAAATCGAATTCACTTATGCCGACGTGTATTATTCACTAATTTTCCACTTGCTACAAAGTTATTGGGTTGATGTTCACTAGTAAAGGTGATCACGGTGATTTGATAAATGTTAAAAAGATCAGCAGGCAAAAAAAGTCTGGTTTTAATACCTTAAATTATGATGTAATGCTTATATGGTACCTATATTCTCAAAAAGGCTAGTGTGTGATTAAGATAACTTAGGAAGGGTTCATCTTCACCCCCTGGGCCCCCTGCTGGGTTAATCCAGTCCTGGTTTTAGAGCTGGAAAGTGCAGGATGGACAATATAAATAGAAATACCCCCAGATACAATTGTCATCAGGTTTAAGGGAGGGTCCATAAATGACGTCAAAGGGGTTACTAAATTAAAAAAATGTTCACGTTATAAGTTCTGTCATGGAAAATGAGTAATCATTGTAGTCGAGAATAAGACTTGGACGTGTGTGGTGCGCCCTCGTCCACCAATAGTGACGGAATGTGCCCCAGCTGTCACGAACCTTCACATTATCCAAACAGCTACACAGTTGCGCCCCCCACCCCCCACCCTCTCTCTCCCACCCACCTAGAAATAGATTTTAAAAATGGACAACGACAAAGGATTTCACCATATAGTAAATCACCCCCATTAGCTTATTTATGGCAAGTGCTGAAAAGTAGCCCTGACATTTTGAACCCAGATCAGAGTGGATATTCTCTTGCAGCAGTGTGTTTGTCCGCTGAGCCTCGGCTCCATATCGTCATACCATTGGAACCATGGACCTCTCGGCAAATAGCTGCTGCACACTTCTTCCTCTCTCCAGATGGCATTGTACAGAATTGTGACATTGCGGTTGGCAGAAGTCGGGAGGACTGGAAACACATAAAGGACACAGGATGTAGTCGTTCTGCCCAAGTCATTCAGAAGGAGCTTTACTCAATACTGGTGACCCCACAGAACAACAGTGCCCATCAGCCGACAGGGCTTCAAGCTAAACATACAGTTTGGTGAGAGAAAGTGTAAGGTCGTGTCTCACCAGCTGTCAGAGAAATAAAAACCATGAATCTGTAATCCTGTATTATTGTCAACATGAAATGGGGCAATATTGAAAGATTGACAAGGACAGAATGAGACACTCAGGATACACAGAGACTTACACTTGATTAGACATATTTATTCCTCTAATCCTCTCTGTTACATAAAATATAAGCCTCACACAATTCTTTTTTACTCTTTAAAGTCAACCTCCCGTTTTCTATCCACATGCACTGGAATTGGAAGATGATCTGGAAGGTAACTGGTTAAATAAATCTGCAATGCCAGCATTCGTCATGTTGTAATAATCTCTGTAGATGTTACTTTTAACAGATTACAGTTTGTTGCATAATCCTGAAGCTCCCATTGTATCTGCATTGGTGGCACACATCGGTGGTTAGTTCTAAATCTGGCTTTGCCACTGGACCAATTTTTTTGAGAATGTGAGTGACTGCCATTAATATTTTTTACTAGATACATGACCTGTGTAAAGGTCAAGGTGAATATTGCGTCCTACTAAGAACTGAATATATTTCGTGTTCCCTATCTTGTCAAATGTAAAACATGATAAATATACTTCTTAATTTTTTTTAAATGTTCAGTAGCTCAATTGCTGTTGTCAGCATAATCTGATTTTGCAGCTGTGATATTTGTGTCAATTGCAATATAATTTCCATGCAAAGTCAATCAATTCTGGAGATAAAATTGACTTCTAGTTAACTGATAATCTCTTAGATGTGACATTTCCATAGGAAAGCGATGCTTGTTATTTACAGAAAAATACAAACGTTAGTTAGATGCAGCTGAATTTCATTCATTGCAAAGCAGTAGTGAAATGTTCTAACCTCAATCAAATTTAAAAAACACGGCATATTCACAAAATACACCCTGACGAGGCTCGTCCATACCTGTGATGGCGTCCCTACTGTGTAACCTGTATCCTTGAAGGGGAGACACGGAGACTCAGGGGTCACCTACAGTTGGTAGTTTGATCTTCCCTGATCTTCTCAGTCCCGCACACTAAAGCCAAACTGTGAGTGTGTGTCCCTGTCTGTTGTGAATGGAATGCAGCTTACATCAATAGTCTAAATTTAACCTGCCAAACACTCAAAACCACTCTCTAACACCACGGGGCAGGGACAGAGACCCACCGAAGAGGAGAGGGAAGGATGGACAACACACACATGTCCACTGATGTTTTTCGAAGGCTTCACTCCTGAGACGTGTTTCTCTCCTTACTCCCTGTTAAATCTTCACAGTCAACACTCCTCTGCTGGTTGATGTAACCTCTGGGGCGCCGAGCCTTCAAGTTAGGGAGGTGGTTAATACCTCTCCTCCATCTGTGTCGTGTTACTGTCATTATGTGTGATTATGTTGGATAATGAAATACAGATGGTTGAGATAGTGGTCAGATTTTTATAAAGCAATGTCAAGGTCATTATCCTGGCAACTAAACAAATTGTCCAAACACAGATTTAATCTGCTGTGACATAAATTGGCCCAAAAGTAAAAATTCTGTTGAAAAGTCAGAAAATGTCCCTCAATCTCATTCTTTTTAAAATCAGCATTAATTACAGATGTTCTTAAGTAACATATAATGCTCTTTAACAAAAGAAGGAGTGTAGGATATGATCAGAGAATGGATCATAAACATTTTATCTACACAAAAAGGATTCTTACATACTCTAGTATATTTTCATTGCATAGGGTTAACATAAACATAAAGCATACAAGAAGACATAACGCTTTTTTGTGTTTTTTAATTTTTCACTTTGTGTTTAAAAGGTGCAAAAAGTAAGATTTTACTCAAGGAATTAGTCAAACACAGAGCAACAGTGAGTCCTGACTCCTGAATAAAAAAAATTAAACAATAAGAAGAAATTCTATTTTTTTTTAAACCTTGACACTCTTCTTTAAAAACACACAGTGTATAATTAAAGGTGGTATATTGCATGAATGTGTGCATGCAAAGTTTATTCTGCTTAATTTATAATCTTGAATAATAATGGCAAAAAGCTTCTATCTACTTTGAAATCACATCCATATTTTACCAGCATGCAACACTTCAGGTTCAGTGAAAGTTCACTGCTTTCCTGTTTCCTCACAATGTAGAACATAAAGAATGTTGGTCATTGCTACAGATGAAAAAAAAAGTTCACTCCCTTACAACATGTTATCATTGCCACTGCAACAGTGAGACATTAAAACAGATTAAAACAAGATGAGCAACAATCTTGATGAAGATCGCTAAATTAAATATTCAGATGTGAAACAATTAAACCCACATCAACCTGAAAAAGTGATCCCATTTAGTGTTAAAGCTAAAGGTAAAGGAATGAAAAAGCCACACATGAGATTTGCTAAAATGACTCATTTCTCACTAAATATTTCAAACCAACACTGTCTCGATTACCAACAACTTCAGTGAGCAAACGGCACTCTGCCTGAAGAAGAGAAGTAATACCACATTTCTCTCAACTACTCCACACTGACTTTACCTCACATGACACATGCTTCGTGTCATCCTATTGACAATTTGTCTCTAATGGTCCATTTCTGTCAGCGCTACAGTTAGTGATCACTCGTACCATGAGAATAACAACCTTCAACATCAAGTCCATAAAACAAACATACAAATATGATCATAAATACATTTTAACCAACACATCTCAAAACTAAACCTTTTTTATTACCATTGATCAAGGACCTTTATCTGCACCGAATATAATTTTGTCTTCTCCGCTCAACAATCACAACTGCATGATTCTCTACACTGTGTACCTTCATTGTTAATACGTGCACCTGTATAGATCTTTTTCTCTGATAAATCTCACTTTTTGTCAGTGGCATTAACTTCTTGGGGCTGCACTATAGAGGGGAGAGTACTTTGTTGGACCGGGGCCTTGTCCCATGTATCCAATGCTGGCAGGCCTGAGAGGCTGGGCAGGTCTGAAGGGAGGCCCATAGAAGGCTGCTTTCTCAGGTGAGAATGTCCTGCTCAGAGATGGTGCCTGGAAACCAGGGGCCGCATGATAATGACTCCTACTGACAGCTGCAGGATCAAGAGACACCCTGCGCTTCCACTCATCTGGAGGCTCTGGCAGAGACCTGCGTTGCCCTGCAGCTTTGACATTAGAGGCAACAGATGACGGCAGGCTCTGGAACAGGAACGCCTCGTCCACTGCACCAATGGGGCTTCTGGATGCTGCCTCCCACGGTGACAGAGGCTTAAAGGCGCTTCCCTGAAAGGACGTTTGCCTCTGTGCAGGTAGAAATGACCCCTGGTTACCTGGTGTGCTCACAGGGGACAGAAATCTGGGTGAGGGCATCGAATCCAGTCGCCTGGGCAGACTCAGGGAGCGGCTTCGACCAAATACCTGAAAGAACAAGCACATATCAGTTGGCTGGTTTGGCAGCAGTGTTGTAGACTTTGCTGCCACCCTCTGGCTCCACTGATGCCAGGACTGTTTTGTTAAAGAAGTTTCATTATTTGAGGAGTTCAAACTAATTCATCGTTCTTGTATCTTTCTATCTCTTTCTTTCAAAACATTAATGTGGGTTTCTTTGTCACAAATCACAAAGACCAATAACTGGTTTGAGCTTTCATATAAATCCTATAGCAGCGCAACAATGTTTGGAAAATGTCTCATGTGACCAAACATTTGACTCAAACTCACAAAAATTTTGAAAATAAATGAAATTTATTTTATAACTTACCTGCTGTTGGTCCAACCAACTTAAAAATAACAACAGTAGCACTGTAATGACATTGATGGAACTTTTCTTGGAAATATTTCTTGCTATTTCTTGCAATGCAAACCCACTGCACAAGAAAAGGTAAATTATAAACTGAATATAAATATAACATGTTCATGCTGATGAAAATGTGTGGTCAATTGTCGGACCTAACTGTTTGACTGATTGTTCTCCATTATGTAGTGATGTAGAATTTCATGATAAATTCAGTGTTTTATTCAGACAAGCAGAGAAACTTCCTGCAACACAATAATGTTACCACAGTAACTCTCAGAGTCACAGTTGTTGTGTGAGTTATTATATCGGTAAGCTCTTTTGAATACAAACCAAACTTAAGCAAAATCAGTTTTTTCTTTGGATCCAATCAACAAAAACATACATGTATTAAACTGTTTGGCGATACTGACTTGTTGTCAATAAATAATAGGAATAGCAAAATGTAAATTCTGCTTCACTGTAGATTTTCTCTCCTCATAGTCCTCTGAAGGCCAAGATCATAGTTCCAGCTTTTTATTGGTCATCGAAGTGCAGTGAGAAAAAACATTTGTGAAGCTGACATAAAATAATAAATCATGCAGGTCAGTGATGGTGGTAGTTTTAAAATGAGCCATAATATTTTGAAACTTGTCAATAATGTGGTAGGAGTTATTAAAAATATATCGCGTAAAGTGCCGTACATATGAATAACTTGTGTGTGAAAGTTTAGTGAGGAGGATAGAGGAGGAAAAATGGGTTTCTCAGAAAAAAGGTGTGATACAGCAGCACTGGAAAAGAAGACAGAAGCTCAGGACACATGAAGTACACAAGGAGAAGGAAAGAGAAGTTTAATAGCACAGAGGTGCAGAGTACAAGGAGTGCAATAAACAGTGATACGTCAGAAAGATGAAGACTTAAAGACACACAAGATCATTAAAGTTATTTCCTACTTCATTTTTTTGAGTTGCTATAAATGATGTGAATCAGAAACATGAAACTCAAATCTCTGATTTTCTGCTCATGTTTTACATCAAGGATGAGGATATAAGTCTGATGACTTTAGAGACAGTTTAATAACTGGCCATAACTGACGATCCACAAAAAATTTCATTTAAAATCATCAGGGTTCATGATCACCACTAACCTTTAAGCTTTTAGCCGTCGTGATACCATCAAAGTTTGGAATGAGACTGAAGGAATTGCATCCAAAAAAAGAAGTGCATAGACAGTTTCTCCCCAAACACACTGAGTAATTAAAAATACTCTATGAATATAATTGTACAAATAAGTTACTCTTATCCCAGATGACACGATTATGAACTGAATATTTTGGACTTAAATTAAGTTTTATTTATGTTATTGTTGTGTAGTTTTGGGGTCATGGTGACTACTGCTACATAGAAATTCATGCAATCTTATTTCTTACAAAACACAAAAACAGACTGAAGCCCTTAGTTGAACAAGGCTCTTTCACACATTATTGCACAGGTAATAGCACTTCCTGAGAATCACTCAACATTATTTAGTCTCACATTTCCTTTTTTAAGCACTAGTGAACCTCACTAATTAAAGGAAGATGATATGTTCAAGTTATTTATTTTAGTTATATATGTTATATTCTTGCATTTTCATTACATTGCCAGATAACTATATGCTGCAGCTGCATATTGTAAGTGATTGTTGATGTGGCTTAAATTAGGGTCTATACATTTCCTATACAATGAGTCAATATGCACGATTTTCAAATGTTTACTGAAAGAAAGGTTTCCTAACAAAGTATAATCCATCTTGTTCACTGCCATCTTGGGTAATCTGTATATTAAGGACTTTATTAAGTTTCGTTTCTATATTCACGATAATGAATACATTTTTATGAGTATCAGTTATTCTATAATAAGTTTGTTACATGATCATATGACCCGGAAGTTGACCGACGCACCTAAAGGCAAAATAGCGCATGAAAACAATAAACTTGTATGGTTTTATGGTTAAAAGTAATTAAGTTAGTTCATCACGTACTGATTGTTGAATTTGAGATGTAATATGAGAGACATTTTATTCTTCCGTTGTTGTTTTCAGCTTTATGCATATAACTATTTAGTTTTTATTTCTTTTAGATTTGTGATGTTCCATGATGCTTCAGTCCAAAATAAATGTGAATGTGGACATCAGTACGAAGCAAGGACCCTGTTAAGACCAGAGTAGTCTCCACCAGTAAAGTATAAGACATATTAGGTGCTACCACAGTGTTCTATCATCTCAGTGGCGCCTCCACCAATGACCATAAACAGTATTAGGACTAATGAATCAGAGCAAAAGGCCTCCACTGTTTGCTTGCCACTACTGGCTTCTTGGCAGAGAACTTTGGACGAGGAGCCATTTGACGTGCGCCTCGAGCAATAAGTGATGCAGGAGAAAAAGCTGAAGCTATGCTGTCACTGGTAGATGACAGCGGGGAGGAGGTGCTTGCGGGCCGGGCGCTTGGTGCTTGCTTGTTGCTTATGTGGTGGGCCGCAGGTGTGACAGTGTGCTTTTCATCCAAGCGCTTGTCAGTCGTGAGATGCTCTGCTGATCTCGTGTTTTGGCAGGCAGAAGAATTTTGGGAACTTACCACTCCAGGAGACTTAGTGGGGGCTTCTGCCTTGGACTGAACAGCGAGCTCAGAGGTGTTATAAGTAGAATGAGAAGAGGCAGATCTAAGTTTGAGACTTTTTTTTGCCTCAAACTTTGATGCCGGAGTTGGTTTGGGGCTGGGGCTGGGGCTGGGGCTTTTGGCCTCTGGGACTGCATCATACTTGAACAGTGATGAGTCCAACTGATAAGGTTGATGTTTCATGATATCTAAGGCATTTAGGTGCTTTGGGGGTGCTTTAGGTTTTTCTTTGGTCTTAGGCTTGACTTTGGAGCTTGTGGGAGGGGGTTGCTTGGCTGCGGATGGAGGGTAGAAAGGGGCAAGAAGGGGATTGTATGATAAAGGGGGAGGGGCACGGACATTGGAAGAATACCTCCAGGTGTTGGGGAGGGAGGAGGTTGGGGAGGGGGATCTCATTTTATTTGCTTGCACAGTTTCAGCATCAACAACGAACTTCTCCATGCGGGACTGTCTTTTGGCAAACAGCTGTGCACCTTTTCCTGCCATAGTTGGACCATCACCAGATCGATTAACACCTCTGTCTGAGACTCGACCCCTTGGAGAAGGCTGCGATGCTTTTGGTGCATGGACATATGACTTCCCTATTTTTGGTGGGCAAGAAGCAACTGAGTTTGGAACACTGTCTGACTTATTCCTTGAGGGTGAAGATGGGTGATGTGGGCTGTAAGTAGGACTGCGGGCCTGGATACTCACAGGGGATCTTGATGACTGTGGATTCCAGCTATTTGTGGTTGGCTGAAGATGAAGCTGAGGAGAGGCGTTGACTGGAGCCCAGGCGTTGGCAGGTGTTTGAAGTGTTGCCTGAGTTTGATCTGGTGTCCAACGGTTGACCATCTGTTGCTGCTGAGCCCAATCTTGCTGCTGTAAGTAATGCTGACTAGGTTGTGAAATCGGACTTCTTGGTGGAATATATGGTTCCCCTAAGGGACTCCTGCTCATCCAAGGAGGACAGGTTGGATTGATGGTGGGTTTTGGGGCAACTGGTGGGGGATTCTTGAGTTTTATTGTTCTTGGTTGCATAAAGTTGCAAGCTTCAGCCCCGAGACTAAAGCAGTCTTCCTCTGACTCAATATAAGACCTTCTTTCTCCTTTGCGTTGTAGGTGGGGATCTGATTCCTGTCCCAGCGCTGACGACTGTTTATTAGTACCTTTCCTTTTTGACTCTGGCAGGATCCCCGTCTTGATTGCTGGCACAGATATCCGCTCATCTCTTGAGGCTATGATGTCTCCAGTCGGGGACCAAACAAGTGGGTTAGTGTTGAAAGGCACAGCTACTTTAAATCTTGGTTCATTCTTCCTTGTGACTGGAACAGCACCACCAGGCCTGACAGCAGCAGTTGTACCATCTTGAAATCCTAGGAAGGGCCTTGCAGTTCTGTTTGGCACCAGGGGTCTTGGCACATTGGCTTGGTGGTTCATCTGTTGGATATTTTCTTGGTATTCATGCTGCTTGTGACTTGCATCCATGTAGTCGGCCTGGTTATTATGCCTGTACATTTCCTTAGTGTCATATATAGTCTGTGCTTCTGTACATTCAGGCCCTGTTAGTGCCTCCACATATAATCCTTTATTCCTCATTTCTTCATGCTCTGACACAATCTCATCCATCCTTCTGCGGCGTTGGGCAAACATCATAACTCCCTTCCCTTTTGTCTCTGGTAGCTCCTCCATTTCTCGAACACCTCCCCAATTCAGACTCAAATTATGCTGCTTGTGATAAACAGAATACTCCTCCTCTAGCTCGGAATCACTGGTTGCCACGAAGTTGTACCCGGCTGATGGGACTTCTCCGGATTCCTCCTCAATCTGATCTTCGCTGTTGAGCTTATCGCCAGTCCCGTAACTCACGAGTGTGTACTTCTTGACCCGCTGGCGGCGTTTTTTAAACAGCAAGGCTCCCTTATTTTGAGGATTGGGTGCATCAGTTAGAAGCCGGGCGATTCGTTTACATTTAGACTTGGTCTCCTTCACGTGTCTTTCTGATTGGCTCTCGCTGTGACTAAGCCCTGTGACAATGGAAAAGAGAGAGAGGGAAAGAGAGAGAAATATAAGGCAGCAGTGTGAGGAAGATAAAATAAACTGAAATGTCCAAATAATTAATAAGTTAAGTAAGATAACTAAAATAATAAGTTACGTTATTATTATTTTTATTGTTATTATTATTATTATTGTCTTCAAGCACATTAAAATCAAGTAAGACACATTTGAAAGTTCTCTTTGCTGATGCAAGTGCACTAATAAAAGCATCATATTTAGTTTCAGCTAACTTAGGTCCGGTGGGGGGGTTCTGTGAGGCAAGAAAAGTGAGGAGCTCACTTTCCATTGCAGTCAAGTCTTACGATTGGAAAAGGGATCGGGTGACAGGCCAGGGGGACACATGCTCGCGTCTGTCAAATTTGTTTCTGTCGGTCTCATCATATGGTCATATTTTATTCTTGTCCTGCTCTGACTCATAAAGTCATGGGAATTCTCCCTGTATGTCCAGATTAAAGAGAACCCAGCATGAAAATAACCAGCTTGCAAAAGTTATTTATTGATTTAATGATGGAGCTTATCAGATTTACATTTAAATATTTGACCTCACAACCCCCCTCTAACGAATGCTTAAATGATATTTAAGGTCATTACCTTAAGTGACATTGTTTTTTGAGCTGCATTTAAGCCACACACAAAATTCTACATATTAATTCATTTAAAATTAGCTTAAAAATTAGCTTAGTGTACACAATTTGCAAGACCAGCTTCATATATCTAATAAAATGTATAAAAGAGGGTGGAAGGTTAATACTTACGTGTGTATCTTCCCCTGTGCCTGTCCGGTCTGCACAGATCTGTGTCAGACTCTGAGTTCCACTTCTCTGCCTGCTCAGCACGCTCGTCTGAAATTTCAAAGAAGACAGGAGCAGGAGGTGCTTCACTACTCCCTCCTTCCTCTGAAGATTCAATCCTCCTGTTCCCAGTGGCTGGGTCCTGCCTATTACTGGCTCCCTGCGGCTCCTCCGGGGCCAGGGTCAACGCCAGTGTCAGGTCAGCTGCATAGCCAAGGGAGGAGGAAGAGGATGGGGAATGCAGTGGGGATGTTTGGCTGGCCTGAGGCTCAGAGTCAGGGTGCTCTCGGGGTGGGGACAGGGATACTGGTGAGGTTTGGACATGAGGAGACTCCCTCAATTCACTAAGGTAGATATTGTCCTCTTCTTTGTATGAAACATCCTCTTCACTTCCACTAAGTTCAGCCAGGGAACGTTGCTCACCTGCAGATTCCCATTCTTGTGGCTGAGGGCGGTCTGGGGACCCAGGGTCCGGGTCTAAAGGGTCCTCATCACTAATATCATCCTCATCAAAGGACTCCGCCAAGGACTCAGAGGCACAACGTTCCTGGGAACCATCTGAACCCGACCAAGGGACCAGGTTATTATTGTTCTCTGGGTCTTTGAACTCTGGTTCCATTTTCTGATGCTGTTTCACAATGTCCTGGATGTCACTGATGATACCTTTGTTAAAACACAGATAATCAACATCAAGCCTGGGAGCCATGCACATAAAGGGGTTCATAAAACTAAATTCAAAAGGACTTTCAAACATGTTATCAATAAATATGTAAAATTCACAATAAAATAATCCTCAGCTGGTCAAACAGCAATGATTTGCCAAAAGGCCAAAGTAAACATTTAATGGACGTCTTGCAGAAATTGCATATTTCAAAAAAACTCATCAAACTCAAGACATTTCAGTACAATGTCCCTTTGTGGCATTTCTAACTACTGTGTACTTCTCTTGATATTCCAATCCTCAATAGGAAGTGCAGCATTGCTCTGGAAGTTCAGGGGCTGCCATCGCTCTACATGGAAAGGAATTCAGCATCGAGGGGGAAGCAGCATCGCATCCAAGACTATAAACAAAACAATTGGGTGGCTGTTTTCCGAACTCATGTTTATACAGCGTCCTCTCTTTCCCTCCACTGTTCTACATCTATCACGGCAGCTAATATCAGCACGGCAATGGAAGTGGTCAGCATTTCCATTTAAGAACTAAATATGAGAGACTATTCATTTTATACATAGTAGAAATATTACTCCCCGTCTTCCCCTCCCTTGGAGCCAGATGTTTGTTTTGTTACTTGACATAAATCATTTACTTTTATTGTTGTTGTTATTCTGGTAATCAATTGTTGCATCGGAGCAGTTGGAAAATGGTTACAAATCTGTGAAATTAAATTATAAAAGTGTAAAATAACTGTCAAATTTCTTCCATCACATCAATAGTTGTATTAAACTCTAGATATCTGTTGTTCACAAGTTGATATATGGATATGTACAGGAATATGAAGCTGAGTAAAGAACATTTAAACTCTGGAAAATTACAGGGACTTTCAGACATTGTAGCGTAAACACGATCCTTTAACTCTTAAATACAACACGTCCCAACCTCCAGAAGGTGGGGCCATAACACTGCAGCACCAGTGCAGCACAAAGTGTGATAAGATTCAGTTTTACACCATGCAGTTCATGTAACTTTACAAGAGACACAGACACCTACAAATGTGTGTAGGCATTGCATGAGTGGATCAATTCTGAAAAACCAAAAAGTACTTAGCAAAGGTCAAATGACATCTGAAAAAGACAGCTGCAATGTCATTTGCTTAGATTTAAATTACAAGCTCATGAATTCAATGAATGGATGTAAAGTGATGGCAGAGGCCTGTTGTGGTTGCACAGTTTTATGAGGCTATCACCACTACAAAAAATAATAGCAGTACAAACAAGTGTTGCTTGCTGTCAGAGTTACAATGAGCACGACAGCATCATAAAACAAACCACTGGAGTCTTCAGAACTTTAGTGCTGTCCCCATAATGTCCCGATGTCAACATCCTGCAGTCTGGCATCACACGAAGAGCAGAACTGTGACTCACTGTGTCTGTCTGTCACACATAGTTACACACAGTTATTTCACATAACAGATGTATGTCTGTCCCAAAGTGTCTGAGAGAGAGGGATCGTTTCCTGCAAGACTGATCAACCTGTTCTGCTCCCAGAAGACCACAAGCATCAAATATATTGCAGGATTAAGAAAGACACTGAGAAATACTCACTTTTTATCTGTGTAATTTCAGTATTGTATTTGTGTCATCCTGTTTACACTGTATATTCTCTGTTTACATAATGACGCTTGGTGTGGAGCTTTTTTACTGATGCTCTGTACTTTTCTCTTTTTAAAAAAAATATATTTTGTGTCCATTCATTTTTTTGTATTTTTGTCTTTCTTGGGATAAAATAACAACAATACTAACATTTGCATTGTTTATATTTATTTCAAATTTTTTTTGCCTATAATTTCTATTAACGCCAAAAAAATATTAAATGTATTCTTTTAATGATTCCTTATCTTGTCTCATCTAACATCTATCTGACCCACATTAAACCACATGACCTTTGTAGCATTTTTTCGATACCACTATGACCCTTAAGATTCAATACACACACTTCCAGCACTGCTATAAGGTACAGGCTCTTTGGCGCTATGTCCCATGCCCACTCTTCTCTTCCCACTCGGTTCCACTTCATTTCATCATTTTACCATCATCAAACCTTGCTTTAGTGCTGTCGGAGTCTCTGTTTCCTAGTATGGCTGTAACTCCAGTGTGTTGACTTATTGCTATGGAAACACGGAGTCAGCATCCTTGACGGAGGAGCAGAGTCTTGGCCTCGGGAGTGACCCCTGTGAGGACTGAGCCGGCGGATTAGGTGTTTCTATGTTATTATATAATTAGACCATCTTTCCTGAACCACTAATGAGAATCACACACATTTTTAACTACTTCCAAAATGACCTTTTTATTACTTGCTCCAGGATACAACACTAAAGCATCTTGTATTGCAATTATGTGGACAGATTTCCTGATAGATACTAGGTCAATTATCATGTTGCAGCAGCAAATAGAAGGATACTATGTTATACTATAATACTACTGTAGGATACTATACACAACACACGTTTCAATGAACACTAAGATGCAGAATTTTGTCCATTTCTGCAAATTGATAGATATTTGCATCAGAATGAAAAATGACTCGGCGAATGAATGACAGGAAACACAAAACAGTATGGTGATTAAATCATTAAATTAAAAAAATAAAAGTAAGCCACTATAATTGGGTTGAAGAAGTGAATCAATGAAATCATAACTTACATTAATCATCCCTGAGGTGCAATTAAAAGACAAAGATTTGTTCAGAAATGGTCTCATCACTCGATATCCAGCATTGTCACGTTCACGTCCCAGCGACTCGCTCACACCGTGTCCTAGCACATCCACGTACGCTGCTGTATTTAAGAGAGAGAAGAAGAGGTGATCCTGGTTCGACCTCCCCCTCAGACACAGCTCAGTTAGCATCTGAATGAAGATATTCCTAGACTTGTGCAGGTGGTACATGTCAGCGTTAAAATAAATTCACTGATTGACCACTGACAGAAATACAGAGACATTCTTTATCTCATGCAACATCAATGCAAAGACACTGTGTATTGTTTTACAGCAAGTTCCATTGATAATCATTTGTTCATTACAATCGAATTGAGGCAAGAGATTAGTGAAATGCAAGGTGATGTTGGTCATGATAAAGGTGCTGTACAGTCGATACATGAGCTAAGAGTGCTGTTTTGTAGGACTGTGATGCCCGTACATGGAACTCAATCTGAATTGGAAATGCTGGAATGGGGAAGTAATATGGGACTCCACAAATTATAGTTATTAGCTAGTACACACAGAACACAGTTAAATGTGGGTGAGCCTTCCTATGGAACTCATCGTTAATGTTAAATAACGTTTTACCGTTCATTATTCTCTGCAACAGTGTTTTTACACCTGAAAGACTGACTGGTTTGTAGACGGGCGAGCGTCTGGCATCAGCGTGTTGTCAGTTCAGCTGATGAATTCCCTAAATATTTTGAATAAAGTGCATAGTTCTGTCTGAATGGAGAAAATGCACAAACCGGTTCACTCTGGTTGCTACTGTAATATCATGATGGTTTTACTACCAGCAAAATGAACGTTCTCGTCATTCAGACGTGATATCGTTAGAGCGAAAGACAGCAATGTTTTTCTTCTTCAAATTTTTAATGCTGTCTCAACTCACTGCAGTTCAGTCAGGAATACTTTGTCATGATTTACCCATTTGTTGAAAATGGGGATACAGTTATGATTGGCGCTGAAGGCTCCATTCTTTGGATGTTCCCTGGATTAGCCGAGCAACTTGCTAAGATAAAACATGGAACATGTGCAGAACCCCCTGTTGGGCGTAGCAGGCAATGTACGTTTGTTTCAGATGAATATCGTTTACCACGACCATGTTTGGACTCGGTGCTAAAAGGTGGAGGCTGGGGTGGTGGAGGCAAGTTGCTGGCAGCAGGCGTGGGTGGCAGTGTGGCTGAGCAGGGATCAGTGAGGATGAGGTCGTATTTAAAGGGACCTTTGGTGAGAGAATGGACTGTGATTGGTGGGTGGCTGACGAGCACCCATAGATCGGTAGCTGACAGCTGAGCACATGACTCCGTGTCCTGCATGAACTAATGCAATGCTTCATTTTGTCCAAAAGTATAAATTATTCTTCGGTCCGAGGTCATTTTCAAACCATTTATTTTGGTTCAGACTTAGTTTGAATGTTCGGACCAAACAAGGCAGGCATGAGAGCCGCCTAAAAGCCCTTTGATATTTCCAAGTGTGAGGCTTTCTATGTCCGAGCTCTAAGAGCAACATACAACTTGTTTACCTTACAATAGCTGCTTCACAATTAGTTTGATGCTTCACTCATTTGTAATAGGGAGAATGGAGCCTCTTTCATTTCCACTCCTCACCCTGAACATCTGTTCTTACTCTATGGAGTGGGTTTGATTTCCTGTGCGACCTTAACTATAATCAGGTCCAGCAAGTTCAAGAGTAATCTTGAACTGTAGTTCAGTTGAAAAGACTTGAGAAGTTATTCAAGTTTTATCTCAGATATTCAGCAAAGAAACGTTTAAAATATGAATAATTTTAAACAGAGCTTATTGTATTTGCTACGGCAGCAGCTCTACTGGTTCAGAAAACCGAGGATCGTGGGTAATAGCCATCATTTGATCAATCTTTGTTGCTCAGTCAAAGTTACAAAGTGTAATTTTCCCGGGTGTGTTGAAAACCTTTAATGCATCATCGAATACAGTTCTTCACACAGTATATGACAATATGCAGCATTAAATGGCATCAACATTTTAGAGTAAATGCTGCCACTTTGAACTGTCAAGACATCACAGTTGTTTTCCTGTATGTGGAGAAGTTAATCTCCGTTTGTTGAGACTACACAGCCTCTAAAAAGTATGAGCTAAAATCGTTTTTCATTTCTCACCACACCCTACTCCACCACATATTTGCTTTTGGTATTTGGCTCTTGAGCACTGTTCACATTCAAACCCATTTCGAAAGACTGAGAAAGTTGTCGTAATGGTTAACCTGGTGCTGGTAAATGTGTCTCCTGTAATGGAAATTTTTACATTTGTGAATGTTTAATTGCATGAGCAGACATGTATGTGGAGGACTTACCAAATGGTTCACCAAATTGTTTATCTGAAAGGGCAACCTTAAGGTTTACGATGGTGGCTTGAGAGACTTGAGTTTTATGGCCTCGAGAAACCAAATCTTTATGGTATCTCTTGGTATCTCTGATTGGGATCTCACACCTGGGGTCTCACAGGGGGGTCATCCACAGAACATGTAAACAAATGGACAGGATGTCTCCTCCACTGAGTGAAACTACAGGAGGGTAATGAATACCTTTGAATGCTTAGTGGGAGGGGGCTGAGAGTTATAAGAACACAGATTCTCCTGTGTTCTTTGCTCATTTGTGCATGTCATTCAGGTGATGTGTACTGATGAGTCCATCTGCGGATGGTGAATTAAACTTTCAGAAAGAAGTGTTTGACTTTGTGCTTGTTTCACAGAAATTGCCACCACACTCCTTTAGTCTCCTGTCATTCTATTCACATCACCGTTGCAGCATATTGCCTGTTGTCAACTCTCGCAGCACAGCAACATGAAATTTGACAACATTCTCTCAGACATCAATGGATTTGGAAGATTCCAAATCAAGCTGGTCTTGATTCA
This sequence comes from Paralichthys olivaceus, assembly GCF_024713975.1. Classification (NCBI taxonomy): domain Eukaryota; kingdom Metazoa; phylum Chordata; class Actinopteri; order Pleuronectiformes; family Paralichthyidae; genus Paralichthys; species Paralichthys olivaceus. The sequence goes on from NC_091100.1 coordinate 10,061,281, forward strand.
GGTCCTCTCTCGCATTACGTTGCCATGTCACTTTCTGCTGAACAACTTCATCGCGGCCACTCCTGCTCACCACTGCAACATCAGCGCTCTGGACGATGGAGACGTCTTCAGGAATTTAACTCTGCAGCAGAAGCTGGCTGTTGGTGTTCCAGCAGAGCAGGAAGGGACTCTGAGCTCCTGTCAGATGTTTTCTCAGGCCCAGTATCAACGTCTGTCAGGGTCGAACAGCAGCGAGGATGCTTTTACTGTTCAGTGTCGTAATGGATGGGTGTATGACAACAGCACCTATAAATCTACTGTGGTGACAGAGGTAAGCATCATCAAATAAACATGAGTTCCTCAAAGACCATAAACTTTTAATAAAGAATTCGATTTATACAAATGTTTTTAGTTTTTTTATGTGGTTGACATCGTAAAATACACTGAATATAATGCATGTAAAAATGCACAACACTATCTTGGAACAGTAAAAAAATGTAGGCTACATATTGTAATATTTTTTCAATATTTCTTTGCAGTGGGATCTCGTGTGCAGCAGAAAAGGGATGAACAAGGCAACAGCCACTGTTTTCTTCATCGGTGTTATGTTCGGAGCCCCTTTGTTTGGATTTCTCAGTGACAGGTTAGATTGTCAATGAAAACAAATTACAGTCTGTCCAAAGGGTCCCAAATGCTATGTTACAAACAATTCATGAGGTAAAAAAAAGATGAGATGAAACACGAGTAGAATATATAAGATTATGCATTTTAAATGCAGGACTTATGCATAATGTTTTTTTTCCTTGAATGATTTCACAATGAAATATTGAAAATAAACATAAAGTAGTTGGTAGTTATTTCAAGATGATTGAAGTAGATCATTAATCATTGACTGTATATATGTTGTATCCTGTTAATTTTGAATGGACATGCAGGTAATTTAACCCAAAGTTCTGATCATAACTCTCAACATCCTCTTTCCATGACCAGGTTTGGCCGTCGGCCGCTTCTGCTGGTGTCTTATGTGTCGTCCTTGACGTTTGCGGTGCTAAGTGCTTTCTCCACGTCGTATATAATGTTTGTCATCATGAGATTTTTTACAGGAATGTCGCTCGCAGGAATAAGCATCATCTCCATTGTTCTAAGTGAGTAGGTTTGTTTCTACTTTGTTTTAGTGTGGAGGAATCAAGGCTTTTGATTTGACATCTTCTCTGCTGTCATCTCTGCAGATGTGGAATGGTTCAGCATTAAATACAGAACCTTTTCTGGTATAATCATAAGTATGGACTGGACTATTGGGAACTGGCTTCTGGTTGGAATTGCATATAGTATAAATGAGTGGAGGATGCTGACTTTGGCTGTGACCTCACCCCTGATACTGTCTATCATTGCTTGGAGGTATCAAAACTTTATGTTCTACACTTTGCTCCATTCAAAGACAATGATGAAAAACTGAACTGGCCATGTGCATCACGTCAGGTGGCTTCCAGAGTCTGCAAGGTGGCTCTTGGCAAAGGGGAGGACAGACGAGGCTCATCGTTACATCATGCAATGTGCCGAGATGAACAACAGAACCAAATGTATGGCCAGCATCACACCAATGGTACAGTCCAACATTGTTTTTACTTTACTCAGCGGCCAACCTTCAGTAAATTAAGAAGAAAGATGTGTTTGAACCCATTTCTTTGTGCTCTCTCACAGACACTACTGGAATCTGCCAAAACTGAAACTGCGGACAGGAAGTACACGTTTTTGGATCTTTTCAGGACTCCAAATATTAGGAAACTTGCTATTTGCTCAGGGATTGTATGGTGAGTGAGAGTTTCATGTAACAGATTACAGAAACTATTTCAAAGCTCAGGAAATACCTCTGCTAATGTCTCACATTTGATAAGTATGTTAGTAACTGGGAGAGGATTACGTTGGTGTGGCCTTGAGACTGGAATGTGGACAACAACCAATTACACTGGATCTGCTCAAAGTTTAAAACTAAGCTGACCTGTGTCATCTCAACTCGTCCTTAAGTCACCCTGTTCTTTCCGTTTGTTGACCTGTGACCTTTGACTGTTTGCGAGTTGGAGCATTTTTTAACTTTGGAATGAATCGGATTAGCTAATAGCTTTCTTGCTCCACTTTTAGTGCTTAGACATGAAAAGTGTTAAATAAACATATTTCCCAAATAGAAAACTATTCTTCTGAAGTAAGTATAGATTAGCCTTTGCATGTGACCTAAGTAATGTAATATTTGTTTGTAAGTTGGGACAATGTATTTTAAAAAGCACAATTTCCTTTCTATTCAGGTAAAGCTTTTTCATATATTGAAATAACTAATTGATTTGACATATGTGTGACATGACAACATGAACACTTTATAGTCCACACCACTGATTGATATTTCTAAAATACAAAATAATAATAATATAACACAATATGATATGAAATCAAAAGATGATGGAGGATACTTAAAGTACTCACAGTAACATTACATTCTCAAGACATTTTAATAGTCATTATCATTCCTCTACGTTGCAACAATAACTGACAATGCATTGTTATAGCAAGGCTAAACTCACTGCTCTCTGTAATCAGCCACGTTTTTGTTTGTTTTGTTTTTTAGGTTTGGAGTTGCATTCACATACTATGGGATAACTCTAAATATCACTGGCTTTGGACTAAACCCATATCTCACGCAGTTAATATTTGCATCCATTGAAATGCCGATGAAGATTGGTGTGTATTTCTTCTTGGAGAAAATTGGTAGAAGACCTGGCGAGGTGGGGACTTTGCTGTTGACCGGAGTTTGTCTCTTCATCAACATGTTTGTTGCAAAAGGTCAGTTTTGTTTTCTAATCAGTCATGTAATTTCAGTGAATTCTCATTTTTCATCAATATTCATGATATTTCTAAACATTTTCTGTCAGATAAATGGGTCACTCGAACTGTGATAGCCGTCCTTGGAAAAGCCCTGTCAGAGGCCTCGTTCACAATCATTTTCCTCTACACAACTGAACTCTATCCTACAGTCGTACGGTCAGTCAACAACAGACTCATTTACTTCCTTTGACCACAGACAATGATCTTCTGTTTTGTTTGCTGCACACATACAAGATTTCATTTAACCACAGGACTTTGATCTTTCAGGCAGAATGGTTTAGGCTACACCTCGTTTTTGGCACGGCTCGGCGTGTCCATTTCCCCGCTTATCATGCTTTTGGAGGACGTGTGGCATCTCCTCCCACCGGCTGCTTACTCGGCAGTGGCAGTTGGGTCTGGTTTAGTGGCTTCACTCCTGCCTGAAACATTAAACGCCCGACTGCCGGAGTTCATTGAAGACATTGAGAAACCCAGGTAAGGAGGATTTTAAAGGAAAATCACATATACTTCAATATTAAAGCTATAGTAAAGAATTACCTAGATCAATGAGCTTCACTGCTAAAGAATAACTCCATACCCTATTTAAAGTTTAACATGCATAGTTTTGCATTTACATAACATCTTCTGGAATCATTTATGTGATTTAATAATTTGCTGGTGTCAGCTCTGTAACCCAGGCATGATAAAATGACTAACTTTTGTTTTACCTGTATTGTAGGGTACACTCAACAACGAGGAAGGAGATTCAATAAAACATTTCATGTTGTTATACAATACAAAATGGTAATGTACTAAATTGGAACTACTGAGGATGAGTTGAATAATATTGACACAGTGACATTGTGGAAGAGCTCAATAAAGACTTAAACCAACAGTTTGTCAAGAGTCAACATGACCAACATGTGTACATGATGTGCTGTACTGTGAAAGTAAAGCAATAAAATAAAATAAAATAAACAAAAGTGTAACTGTAAATGTACTTGTACAAATCAGTTATTGGTTTTATTGTGTTTTATTTTGTGTAACACTTGATGGTTACCAATGTGGGTTTTCTCGTGTGTGTGTGTGTGTGTGTGTGTGTGCGTGGGAGCCCCCTCCACAATTGAATTTAAATATTTAATGGTTGGGATTTGCAGAAATTAAGGATTTAACATTGAATGTACAGACCTTATTTAGGAGCCCAGAGTTTGAACACCAAGGATGAGGACACATGTTTTGAACAGTGCATTGCATTGCAACATAAATACAGAACATACAGAAGTCCTCATAAATGACCAAGTAATGTAAAAAGCAAGCATTCAAAGTTCAATACTTCTATGTGAAAAACTAAGTTCAGTTCATTCTGACCACACGCTGTGGAAGGGAAGTTTTGAAGTTGAAAGTATATACAGGAATAGAGGTTCTAATTTTGCTGTTTGGGACTTGTATCAACATACTGGTGATGTATACAGAAGAAGCAGGTAAAGATTATGAATGGTTGGTGTTGGATGGATGGATGCCTGTTATGCACAATATGTTGTACTGTTGGAATAAACACTTGAACGTGAGTTGTCTGACTGAAATGACATTATATTACTGATTCATCAATTTGGTCCGAAGTGTGACAACAATTTTCTTCTTATGGATGCATATAGTATCTACAGGCCTTAGCAAATTATTTATTTAGAAAAATATTGTACTTACTATTTTTACACACAGCACACTAACATAGGTGACCATTAACTAGCAACAAGTACCAGTACGCAAAAGGCCAATGTCTCACTTTCAAACTTCTCTGCTTTGTGAAACTTTCTATTATTTTCAGAGCTGCGTTGTGTCACTTATTTTAAAAATGAAGTTTGAGAATGTGCTGGCAGAGGTAGACGGCTTCGGGAAATTCCAGATATGGATGATCCTCATGATGGTGATTCCACGTGTGACTTTGCCTTTTCACTTTCTGCTGAACAACTTCATCGCGGTCGTGCCTTCACACCGCTGCGACATCAGCTCACTGGATGACGGAGGGATCTTTGGGAATTTGTCCCAGACAGAGAAGCTTGTTGTTGGTGTTCCAGTGCAGGAGGATGGGACTCCGAGCTCCTGTCAGATGTTCACAGAGCTTCAGTATCATCTTCTGCTCAACTCCTCCAACGTTACCGACCTTCCCACAGTGTCATGCCAGAATGGATGGGTGTACGATTTCTGCAATATGTTTATACCTCAAGGTAAATGATCCATTCTGGTGAGTCTCTTTACTGAGAGACCAACGTTATGGTGCCTCTTCTTTTACTACTGCAACAAAAACAGATGACACTTAAAACCGGAAATTACTTCATGCTGGGAGATGCCAGTTTTTTCAAATTCTGCGCATGTTGGTTTTAAATGTTATAGAAAGATGACTTAAAATTACTTTTGATAACTTTTTCTTTTCAGCGATGGGGCTGTATCGGACAGTTGTAGGAGCTTTGGGCAAGATGTTTGCAGAGGCAGCTTTTACGACTGCATTTCTGTACACAACAGAGCTGTACCCCACAGTCCTCAGGTCACTATAGAGCTTATATTTCAAACGTGCAAACATAATTATCCAGAGGCCTTTTCTAAGAGGCACGTTGACTGAGATATTTGAAGAAAAAACAATGCTTGACATCCAGAATCATGTCATCGTAATAATCAGTGTTTAAAGCAGTTGCAGTTGAATTGTGAATCAGATATTCTTCTTCTGTGGTCAGACGTGATGCTTTCTTCTGTTGCACAGACAAAATGGATTGGGCTACAGCTCCTTCATGGCACGTTTGGGCGTGTCTGTGTCCCCGATGATCTTGCTTCTGGAAGAAGTGTGGCTCCCTCTCCCAAGTACTGTTTTCTTCCTGGTGGCTTTCACTGCAGGTTTTTCAGCTTTGTTTCTTCCTGAGACAAAAAACATCAGTCTACCAGAGACTGTTGAGGATGTGGAGCAGATGAGGTACTGGTCCCAATTTTATTCTCACTTTGCATCCAGACATTCACAGTGAGCGATGAAAGTAAAATGAAAAAAATGTTTGTGTGTGTGTTTCAGAAGGCGCTCAATCTCCACGTCCAATGAGTAATCACTACATTAAAGGTTTTCTTCATTTCAACTGAAAGACCAGTATGAACACGAGACGTGGAAACAAGTTGTAAAAACACTGACAAATGAGTTTGTTAGCAAACAGTTGCCTGATCTGATGTAACAATTCAATGAGTCATGTTTGTTTGTTGCCACCAGGCAAATGTTTGCTGTCTTTTAAATTTAGTCTCAACCTACCAAGTATGCACAGCCAAATATTATGCATTGTTACATTTTACTTTTTTATTTCATTGTTTCGATTTGAGTCTGTTTCAAATTACATACTATGAAGGATGTCTGTAGAAGCAGCTTTTGCAATTTCAATTTTGAAAAATAAGGCGAGGCCATAAAAGAACACTGAACTTAAGTGACAAACTGTGACTAAGTCTTGACCTTTTTACTAAACATTTAAACAAATGCATTACTGCCCCATCACTGATTTATGGTTTCTTTTTATGATGTAATGCAATTAAATAAAAGATTATTCCTGTTTTAATTATTACCGCTAATGCTTCACAATCCCACAATTCCATCTCAATTACAATAAATGTATTATTATTTGTATGGCACCCAGTCGCAACATACATTATTTCAAGGCACTTTACATACTATAATAATATAGAGAAACCCAACACTTCTCACGTCAAGCAAGTGTTTGTGACTCTGCAGAGAAAACAAGAAAAAGCAGAAAGTGGGCGGCCTTCTACCTCAACCGGTAAGAGAAGAGATATGGGAGGGAGAGGAGAGAGAGAGACAAGGAACAGTTGTGTAACAGACTGAAATTATTTAAAGTCAAGTATTCACCTTTCTTAAGTTAAATAATGCAGCTCTTGGGAAAGTCAAATGCCAAAGGTTGTGGTTCTTTTGTTATGTTCTAGGACAGTTTTCTTTTTCCGACCTGAAAGGAAAACATTTTACACCACGAGAGGCCACAATGAGGTTTGAGAACATCCTCACTGACATCAATGGATTTGGAAGATTTCAGATAACAATCATTGCAATCAGCTTCCTCGGCCGCTTCACGCTGCCCTGCCACTTCATGCTGAACAACTTCATAGCAGCTGTGCCCTCTCACCACTGTGACATCAGCTCGCTGGATGACGGAGGTATTTTTAGGAATTTGTCGCAGGCAGAGAAACTTATTGTTGGTGTTCCGGTCCAGGAGGATGGGACTCCGAGCTCCTGTCAGATGTTCACAGAGCCGCAGTATCATCTGTTGCGCAACTCCTCCAACGTTGCCGACCTTCCCACAGTGTCATGCCAGAATGGATGGGTGTACGATCACAGCACCTTCAAATCTACTATTACCTCACAGGTAGACTACTTTACACTCTACTACAAATCACAAAGGAAACATGTACTTTGTCTTTACAATGAATTACTTTTGTTCAAGTAACAGACCTAACTTGTCATTTCTTCTATTTGTTTTAAGTGGGACCTGGTATGTGACAGAAGAGGTAAAAACAAGGCGACTGCTACCATCTTCTTTATTGGGGTGATGTTTGGAGCTCTGACTTTTGGAGGTTTGAGTGACAGGTATCATTCAGCTTAAAAGCTAAAATGTGAACCTTTACCACCCGATCAGAAACACAACATTTTGAGACCTCGTGATTTTCCACAGGTTTGGCCGCAGGATCATGCTGCTGGTGTCCTACGTGTTTGCGATGCTGTTTGCTGTCACGAGTGCTTTTTCTTCATCCTATGTGATGTTCGCTGTGCTGAGGTTCTTCACGGGATTCAGCATCACTGGCATCATCCTTGTCTCAACAGCCATCAGTAAATCATTTCTGATGCGACTAAAGCAGATATATAGAAAATAAATAGTCTTAATACTGAAGGTTGTGACATGATCCCTATGATGAGGTGTTTTTTCTTCACAGGCGTGGAGTGGGTGGATGTTGAGCACAGAAAACTGGTGGGAGTGGTGGACAGCTTATCTTGGACCTTTGGAAACATATTGTTTGCAGCTATCGGCTACTTTGTGACTGACTGGCGTTGGCTTGTTGTTAGCGTCACATCTCCTCTAATCGCGGCCATTGTCAGCTGGAGGTATGAATCTAAGACTGAGGTCTTTCAGCCGTTATTCGGAGAGACTGTGACTGGTTAATGTTTAAGTGACATGTACCCATGTATGGATATCAAGTTGAACATTGGAAAAACAAAAGCTTTTATCCTTCACCTGTACCCCACAGACTGATGAACCAGTCATTTAAAGTGTATGTTTTTATAAAACATGCAATGGAAGTTATTACTGTGTCATACATTATGACTAAAAGACCTTTTTCTTCAACATTAGGTGGATGCCAGAGTCGGCCAGGTGGCTCATTGCTAATGGAAAGCTGGAGCAAGCGCAGGTCTATCTGAAAAGATGTGCCACAGTGAACCAAAGGGAGAAGCTGATTCACTCACTTAAAACAGAGGTTGGCAAATTGAATATGTGTATCCAAGAGACAGTGATCTAGGAAACAATTATGGGCTTAAGGTTTAAAAAATAACAAAATCATTTTTCCTGATAGAAAATGTCTTCAGTATCGTCCTGATAATCATATTGTGGTTTGACAAATAACACGGCTTTGTTTGTTTTAGACACTTTCAACGATTGTGGTGACAGAGAAAAGAAATCGAACATATTCCTACATTGATCTGATACGAACACCCAAGATGAGGAAACTGGTCCTCAGTACTGGCATAGTGTGGTCTGTATTCAAATGACCATTTAGCCCAGTTGTGTTACTTTGAAAAGTATTTGATCTATTGTTTCTAATACAGGGTTAGTTTTTTAAAATGAAAAATTGTGACTGTATATCAACAGACTGTTATATTTTCATGTTATATATTACAGATATCATGAGTTTCCATTTTCTCTACCTCTAGGTTTTGTGTAGCAACTACACTTTACGGTATCAGCTTCAACATCACAGGCTTCAAGCTCAATATCTACCTGACTCAGTTCACCTATGCTGTTATTGAGATCCCAGCCAAACTATGCGTCTACTATTTACTGGATAAGATAGGCAGGAGATGCACAGAGGTGGGATCTCTACTGATGGTCGCTGCCTGTCTAGGAATCAACATCATGGTACCTAAAGGTAGCCTTCATTTCTACAGATCTACTGTACATCTATAGCACAGTGTACGGAAATATATAAGGAATTAAAAGCTCCTTAAAGTGAAGCTTTTCTCTCAGATATGTCCGTCTTCAGAACAGTGGTGGCAGTCGTTGGAAAAGGGTTTTCTTCAGCATCCTTTTCAACAATTGTGCTCTACAGCTCTGAGCTCTATCCCACTGTTTTGAGGTAACCATATTTCTTTTTCATTTTTGTCTCTAGAACGTTAAAAAAACATTTTCAGATCTGTAACATACTGCATATATACTGTGCTATCCCACAGATTGTTGGCAGGATAATTTAAAAACTACTACACCAAATTCCACAAAACTTGGAAGAGGGATAGGGTCTCTGCCTGGGAAGAGTACATTAGATTTTGGATTGTATCCAGTTGTTATTTTTTTATCTTTCTTTAAAGTAACACTATGTAACTTTTACTGAGTGACAGCGCCTTCTCAATTGTCCTTCTAGCTAAGTGGTTTTAATGTGGAGAAAGAAAACAGATCATCAATCTGTTGCTGAACTGAACTGAAACACTTGAACAGTATATATTACCCATGAACCCCAGCTTCCTGAACCAGAGGAGCTCCCACTCTATCAAATACACCAAATTATATTTGGAATTCTTCATATTTTAAAGGTTTTCTCTGGTTATTAATTAGCTGATCTTCATTTTGAAATTGCTGGACCTGACTCTGATAATCTAACTCCAGTTATGAATGTTCCTTTTAGACAGAATGGGATGGGCTACAACTCCTTCATGGCTCGACTTGGTGTAGCTGTGGCTCCTTTCACCCTCTTACTGGATGACGTCTGGAGGGATCTGCCACAAGTTGTCCTGTGCTCTGCGGCTGTACTCGGGGCAATAGTGGCAAGAACACTGGCAGAGACACGCAACAAGTGCCTGGCAGAGACCATAGAGGACATAGAAGGCAGCAGTAGTTAAAACCCACCAGCATGAGAGATTATTCAGTCAAACAAAGGTCTTTTACATTCTGATCTTTGTGAATTGTTTAAAATGCAGTTTCCTTGAGTCCTCTGGCAGTGGCTGCAGGTTTTGGTTCAAACCCGGCTGTTTGCTGAATGTCTTCCCTGCTCGCTCTCTCTTTCCCTTTCACATTTGATTCTGTCCTGGGTAAAAGTTAAATGCCCAGAAAATATCTTTTAATAAAAAGGTTTGAATAAAAAATGGATTGATTTGAATGATGGCTGGTCAGGTAAGAGGGGAAACCTCTATCACATAGATCCTCGGACTGTCCAAGAGCAGGTTTAACCCAGTAACCTGTAAAGTAAAATTATCGATTATTTCAATAAATCAAGAAACAAAACTTGGATGACTTTATTTCATTTGCTCTTCCTATTATTTTTTTTACTGAGGTTTAAAAATGGTATGTTAAAAGATAAATAATATAGTGAAACACAGTAGGAAAAACCTTATACAATAATGTACATTTAACTTTTTAATTTTATTGTTTCAATTTGAGTCTGTTTCAAATTACATACTATGAAGGATGTCTGTAGAAGCAGCTTTTGCAATTTCAATTTTGAAAATATAAGGTGAGGCCATAAAAGAACATTGAACTTAAGTGACAAACTGTGACTAAGTCTTGACCTTTTTACTAAACATTTAAACAAATGCATTACTGCCCCTATCACTGATTTATGGTTTCTTTTTATGATGTAATGCAATTAAATAAAAGATTATTCCTGTTTTAATTATTACCTCTAATGCTTCACAATCCCACAATTCCATCTCAATTACAATAAATGTATTATTATTTGTATGGCACCCAGTCGCAACATACATTACTTCAAGGCACTTTACATCCTATAATAATATAGAGAAACCCAACACTTCTCACGTCAAGCAAGTGTTTGTGACTCTGCAGAGAAAACAAGAAAAAGCAGTGGTCAGAGGAGAGAGAGAGAGACCAGCAACAGTTGTGTAACGTGTAACATTTTAGTAGTTAAGGGAGGTAAAATATTCACCTTTCTTAACTTAAATAATGCAGCTCTTGGGAAAGTCAAATTCCAAAGGTTGTGGTTTTTTTGTTATGTTCTAGGACAGTTTTCTTTTTCCGACCTGAAAGGAAGACATTTTACACCACGAGAGGCCACAATGAGGTTTGAGAACATCCTCACTGACATCAATGGATTTGGAAGATTTCAGATAACAATCATTGCAATCAGCTTCCTCGGCCGCTTCACGCTGCCCTGCCACTTCATGCTGAACAACTTCATAGCAGCTGTGCCCTCTCACCACTGTGACATCAGCTCGCTGGATGACGGAGGTATTTTTAGGAATTTGTCGCAGGCAGAGAAACTTATTGTTGGTGTTCCGGTCCAGGAGGATGGGACTCCAAGCTCCTGTCAGATGTTCACAGACCCGCAGTATCATCTGTTGCGCAACTCCTCCAACGTTGCCGACCTTCCCACAGTGTCATGCCAGAATGGATGGGTGTACGATCACAGCACCTTCAAATCTACTATTACCTCACAGGTAGACTACTTTACACTCTACTACAAATCACAAAGGAAACATGTACTTTGTCTTTACAATGAATTACTTTTGTTCAAGGAACAGACTTAACTTGTCATTTCTTCTATTTGTTTTAAGTGGGACCTGGTATGTGACAGAAGAAGTAAAAACAAGGCGACTGCTACCATCTTCTTTATTGGGGTGATGTTTGGAGCTCTGACTTTTGGAGGTTTGAGTGACAGGTATCATTCAGCTTAAAAGCTAAAATGTGAACCTTTACCACCCGATCAGAAACACAACATTTTGAGACCTCGTGATTTTCCACAGGTTTGGCCGCAGGATCATGCTGCTGGTGTCCTACGTGTTTGCGATGCTGTTTGCTGTCACGAGTGCTTTTTCTTCATCCTATGTGATGTTCGCTGTGCTGAGGTTCTTCACGGGATTCAGCATCACTGGCATCATCCTTGTCTCAACAGCCATCAGTAAATCATTTCTGATGCGACTAAAGCAGATATATAGAAAATAAATAGTCTTAATACTGAAGGTTGTGACATGATCCCTATGATGAGGTGTTTTTTCTTCACAGGCGTGGAGTGGGTGGATGTTGAGCACAGAAAACTGGTGGGAGTGGTGGACAGCTTATCTTGGACCTTTGGAAACATATTGTTTGCAGCTATCGGCTACTTTGTGACTGACTGGCGTTGGCTTGTTGTTAGCGTCACATCTCCTCTAATCGTGGCCATTGTCAGCTGGAGGTATGAATCTAAGACTGAGGTCTTTCAGCCGTTATTCGGAGAGACTGTGACTGGTTAATGTTTAAGTGACATGTACCCATGTATGGATATCAAGTTGAACATTGGAAAAACAAAAGCTTTTATCCTTCACCTGTACCCCACAGACTGATGAACCAGTCATTTAAAGTGTATGTTTTTATAAAACATGCAATGGAAGTTATTACTGTGTCATACATTATGACTAAAAGACCTTTTTCTTCAACATTAGGTGGATGCCAGAGTCGGCCAGGTGGCTCATTGCTAATGGAAAGCTGGAGCAAGCGCAGGTCTATCTGAAAAGATGTGCCACAGTGAACCAAAGGGAGAAGCTGATTCACTCACTTAAAACAGAGGTTGGCAAATTGAATATGTGTATCCAAGAGACAGTGATCTAGGAAACAATTATGGGCTTAAGGTTTAAAAAATAACAAAATCATTTTTCCTGATAGAAAATGTCTTCAGTATCGTCCTGATAATCATATTGTGGTTTGACAAATAACACGGCTTTGTTTGTTTTAGACACTTTCAACGATTGTGGTGACAGAGAAAAGAAATCGAACATATTCCTACATTGATCTGATACGAACACCCAAGATGAGGAAACTGGTCCTCAGTACTGGCATAGTGTGGTCTGTATTCAAATGACCATTTAGCCCAGTTGTGTTACTTTGAAAAGTATTTGATCTATTGTTTCTAATACAGGGTTAGTTTTTTTTAAAAACATTGAAAAATTGTGACTGTATATCAACAGACTGCTATATGTTCATGTTATATAATACAGATATCATGAGTTTCCATTTTCTCTACCTCTAGGTTTTGTGTAGCAATTACATTTTACGGTATCAGCTTCAACATCACAGGCTTCAAGCTCAATATCTACCTGACTCAGTTCACCTATGCTGTTATTGAGATCCCAGCCAAACTATGCGTCTACTATTTACTGGATAAGATAGGCAGGAGATGCACAGAGGTGGGATCTCTACTGATGGTCGCTGCCTGTCTAGGAATCAACATCATGGTACCTAAAGGTAGCCTTCATTTCTACAGATCTACTGTACATCTATAGCACAGTGTACGGAAATATATAAGGAATTAAAAGCTCCTTAAAGTGAAGCTTTTCTCTCAGATATGTCCGTCTTCAGAACAGTGGTGGCAGTCGTTGGAAAAGGGTTTTCTTCAGCATCCTTTTCAACAATTGTGCTCTACAGCTCTGAGCTCTATCCCACTGTTTTGAGGTAACTATATTTCTTTTTCATTTTTGTCTCTAGAACGTTAAAAAACATTTTCAGATCTGTAACATACTGCATATATACTGTGCTATCCCAACACTGATCTCCAGCTTCCTACTCCCACTCTATCAAATAGACCAGATTCTAGTTGGAATTCTTCATATTTTAAAGGTTTTCTCTGGTTATTAATTAGCTGATCTTCATTTTGAAATTGCTGGACCTGACTCTGATAATCTAACTCCAGTTATGAATGTTCCTTTTAGACAGAATGGGATGGGCTACAACTCCTCCATGGCTCGAGTTGGTGTAGCTGTGACTCCTTTCATCCTCTTACTGGATGACGTCTGGAGGGATCTGCCACAAGTCGTCCTGTGCTCTGCGGCTGTACTTGGGGCAATAGTGGCAAGAACACTGGCAGAGACACGCAACAAGTGCCTGGCAGAGACCATAGAGGACATAGAAGGCAGCAGTAGTTAAAACCCACCAGCATGAGAGATTATTCAGTCAAACAAAGGTCTTTTACGTTCTGATCTTTGTGAATTGTTTAAAATACAGTTTCCTTGAGTCTTCTGGCAGCGGCTGAAGGTTTTGTTCAAACCCGGCTGTTTGCTGAATGTCTTCCCTGCTCGCTCTCTCTTTCCCTTTCACATTTGATTCTGTCCTGGGTAAAAGTTAAATGCCAAGAAAATATCTTTTAATAAAAAGGTTTGAATAAAAAGATGGATTGATTTGAATGATGGCTGGGCAGGTAAGAGGGGAAACCTCTATCACATAGATCCTCGGACTGTCCAAGAGCAGGTTTAACCCAGTAACCTGTAAAGTTAAATTATCGATTATTTCAATAAATCAAGAAACAAAACTTGGATGACTTTCTTCAATTTGCTCTTCCTATTATTTTTTGAACTAAGGTTTAAAAATGGTATATTAAAAGATAAATAATAATATAGTGAAACACAGTAGGAAAAACCTTATTAAATACTATACATGATAAATTTCGTCTAGCCTAGTCTATAGTCTTATAATCTAATGTCTGTATTCTATTTATGCAAAATGAGAAGTTACTTTATCTGTGAATTATAAACATGCACATTTTTGACAAAAATCACGTCTTTTAATTGACAATCACCACCCTGATGTTGTATTCCTCTGCCAATCAGTGCAGTTTTAGTCTGCAAACACTATTCCAGACGCATACAATTTAACCCTGACCTCAGACAACTCAGTTAAAAAAGAAAATCAGAAAGAAATCAGTTCATCAACTGACAACTGGTCAAAAACCCAAGTGAATGTTTGTGCCAGATATACGGAAATTCCCGCGAGGTGTTCCTAAAATATCGTGTTCACAAGGCAACAAAGATGATGTATGACAAATATCATGAGCATTAATAATATGCTGCTCATATCAACCTGTGTGTTGGGTCATAGGAAACAAGTGTTTATTTTCTTGACCAAATTAGGATCAACACAAAAGCAAAGAACTGCACTACAAACTACACAACTTTTGCAATTAACATGTTTTACTAATATGTACAGAGAAATTAAGTCAAAGCTCCTTTATTAAAGAAACAAAGCAAGCACAAATCAGTTTTTAATGACTCAACAATCCACTAAAGGAAAGTCCACCACATCTAAATGACATGTTTCTGATATTCCTTTTGAAAATCTTCAAAGCCAGGTCCAATACTTGCCGCTGATATTTTATCTGACATTACACTTAGAGAATAAACTTTGATGGGGAAAAAAAACAAACAAAATATAAAAATCAAAACGCCAAATTTTAAACATTAAGATACAATGAAACAGAATGATCTAAAACTATAGTATGCAGGCGTTTTTCAGGATACTTCTGTTTTTCAGTACTGGGAGTACTCTTTACTCTCTAGTTTGGCAACGATTCGCTCCAGCTGTCGTTTAGCTTCACATTGTGGGAAGTTACTCATTTCATAGTACTGCGGGGCAATCTTCACCAGCCTGTTACAAAAGAAACAGAACCATGTTAGATTATATCAGATATATCATGTGCTATTTTAGTTCAGTTATCAATTTGTCTTCATGAACCTTTATTCATAATAAAACCTGAAAAACTCGACACACATACCATTCTGGCTTGATGTCTGTGCAAGTGCGGATGTAGTTCTTGGTGGTGAGGACAAATTCGTTATAGAGCACCCACTCAGGCTTGTGGTCCAGGACTGTAGATGGGTGCAGTTGGACGACTTGGTTGTCTTTCACTGTGAGGTAATGACCTGTGCGCTCCAAATGAGCCACCTGCAGGATGAGAAAAAAAACTTGTATTTGACAGAATAAACAACAAAGAAATTATGTGCATTTGTCTACATTTAAAAAACATATTACTAAATATTATTACTATATATTTGATTGTATTTGTGTTTAATTTTAATTATAGCTATATGTAATACAATTTATTATAACTGTAAAATATCAAGGCTCAATTACAGCTATTTGTCATAAGGGTTTGATTAAGATATCTTAGGAATCAATGCCAATTATTTTTAAAATATATGCATACAAACACATCTCCAGATATATTGAATGGGAAAAACATTTTCCCACTAATATCAGTATCGGCACCTGCCCCCCCCCAAAATGGTCGGGCTCTTGTTTAACCCAACACTCCCAAAGAAATCTTTGACTTCCCATATTTACCATCAATAGGTAAAGACAATATCTATCAGACACAAGAGTATAGTTTCTATGTTTAAAAAAAACTCCTCCTGCTGGAACACATAAATGGAAGATGCTATATAAATTCAATTGTAATATAATGACAATATAGTAAAGCACAGTATTAATCCAAATACAGTGTGTTATAAGCTTTTAAATGGTATTATTGACATCATCTAGTGCCTGTGAATGTTCACCTGCATGAAGAAGCCGGTGCAGAGCGCCCGGCGAATGTTGATGTAATAATCTCTGCTGGTGAACTCTGTGCTCCGACGGGGAAGGTTGAAGCGGTCCATGATCCTGGACAGCTGCTGCCGCACGTTGTCAGCAGACATCAGTGAACGGTAGTTGACGAAGTTGTCATAACACCACTGGTTCGACTCATGGTCTGAAAAAACAAAGCATAAAACAAGGGATCAAACGTTTAGTTTAGCATCAGGTCTTTGCACTGTCTCTATAGCAGGTCTCCAGAATACTTTTTGCACCAGATATTACCAGACAATATCCTAAATAAATAAAATTACAACCACACAAAACCAAAACAGTAAATAAAATGAACTCTCTGGTGAGTATAAACTCTGCAGAGGAGAGGAGATCAGAAAGCAACGAGACTCGCTAAAAGACAAATGTTTGGCGCATCAGTGCAGCCAAGAAAAAGTTGTACATTTTTTTAATTGTTTTGATTTTCCATCCCCGACCTTCACTTTAAACAGTTTCAAGCTACAAGCTGGAACCCACATATTTACCTCTGCCTAGGAGCTTACGTTTGTATCTGCATTTAATTGTCTGTTATTTAGCAGGATTACGAACTGGCTAGCAGAGTGATTTTTCCATCATCATACATCATCATACATCGTTTGCACCAGACGTTATAGCAGAGGACAAAGCCACAGATAAAGGGGATATGATGCAATTAAAAGGCAACAAAAAAAATGTTTTGTTAGCTTGAATTTGTCTGGGGGAGAACATTGTTGGAAGCGTTTTGCACGTACACCAGTGAAAAACATATATAGCATAGGTCTAGGTGTTAATGAAGAACTGTTACATATTTTATCTTTAGCATGGCGAGATAGGGTCTTAGCTTATTTATAATATTCACTGCAAACCTTTCAGTGCCGTGACATGAAAAAAAAAAACTGTTGCTCACTTTGTTTGAAGGCGTGATAAACGTTGAGCAGCGTCAAGTGGTCTCCGTCGATGTGAGCAAACCTCATCTTGGACTCGTCAGCTGCCTTCTTAGCCTCCGTGGGGCGGACAAAACACTGTGGGACTAAACAAGGTTGGTATGGGCCCCAACAAAGCCGCCCATAGGGATGAGTCAAACATTCACAGAAAAGGGGAGCAAAGCCTATGATGCTAGGGCACTCGACACTGCGTTGGGACAGGGCAGGACCACAAGCTCTATCAAATGGGGCAGCAGTCTTTTCTCATGGTCATTCCCAACTGTACTGGCTATTAGCTCGTAGAGAGGGGGGTCATTTAACCACATCTGTAAAACAAGAGTTTTCACACAACTACAAAGTGTTAGGGACACCAGCAATGTTTAACTTTTCAAGATTCAGAAATCTGACTTTTTTTTTCGTATTGAGACGCAATGAGGTTAAGACTTTCAGAGAGAAGAAAGTTTGCTAAAGCTACACATGATACCCGTTAAAATCACATTTGATCAATCGAATGAAAAGAAAATTCAGAAAAAATGTGACAAATATGAAAACGTTTAAGTGGTTCCTGCCCTATCCACATGCTTTGGTGATGAAACCAGTAAACAAAATTTACATTATGGCCATAAATTCGACCCTAAAACTGAAAAAAGCTCTCAGTTCAAGGAGCACTTCACCATTCAGGTCAAGTTGTCCAGATTTAAATGTATTTTAACCATAACTAAAATTGTGGATAAAAAAGGCTTTTGGTGATTAACATTGAATGTTTTTATTTTTTAGTAAACAAAATGTCGCACAAGTCTTTAATAAACTACACACTTCACTCTCCAAACAAACCAAGATACCACATGATGAAGGTGAGATTAACACATTGTTAAATTTGGTTAGACTAGAATTTAAGCTCACACTGGTCTGTGACTCAGTGTGTATTCTCAAAGATAAAATTAAATAGATGAAACTATATTTCAGCTGTTCTGTACTTGTTTGTTTCAGAATTTTAGTCATTTCAATATGAGACCACTTGCCTGGAGGCATCGGTTTCTTTTTTAACACCTGCATATCTTTACATTCAAAGGTGTTGACCAAAATGCTTAAGATGCCACATAGGCAGGAAACAAAACATGAACTAAAACTTAGTGTTAAATTTAATAAAGTTATTAGGGGGTAGTAGTTCTGCCTTAATTTGCTTGATTTTCAAATACGCTGCACACAAACGAAATTCTATGTGAGAAACTTAATTTCAGTGAACAGTAGCGTTTCTATCCCAGAGAGAATGAGCCTGAGGAAGGCAAGGAAGATCAGCCCAGTCCTGGGCATTACCTGACAGCATGGCAGTAATGGAAAGGATCTCGTTAGAGCAGTTAAACTCGCAGCTGGCAATGACCATCTTAGCCAGCTGGGGATCCAGGGGAAACTCGGCCATCATGGATCCCAGTTCCGTCAGGTCACCGTCATCGTTGAGAGCTGCGAGGTAATTCAGCAGTTCCAGGGCTCTCATCAGGGTTTCAGGAGCTGTGGTTAGAGGGAGGGGACACACAAAATGTCAGATGGTTCTGCCAAACTAGACACTTTTAGATGTTTTAATTTGTCCTTTAATGCAGACTGACATACCTGGTGGATCCATGAAGTCAAAGTGCACCAGGTCATCAATGCCAAGCTTTTTCAGCTGCAACACAACAGAGCCCAAGTTGGATCGAAGAATCTCAGGGTACGTGTTGTCCTGGAGAGAGATGATCACTGTGTTAATATCTGAAAATGCAACTCTGAGAAGATAAATTACAAGAGACGATCCAAAAAAAAAGTTTTCTCCCGACTGTTCATGTCACTTACCTGCATCTCTGTTTTGTAGGCCTTCTCTGTGTAGAGACGGAAACATTTTCCTGGACGTGTTCTGCCGGCTCGTCCCGCCCTCTGCTGGGCAGAAGCTTTACTGATGGCTGTGACGAGCAAAGACTCCACTCTGATACGAGGATTGTACACCTGCACACATAATCAAAAGAATATTTCAGTGAAACAGCTGATCTGAGATGTGCAGGTTTTTACAGTGTAACCCAAATGAAAAGGGGCTGATAGGACACAAGTGAACAACAAAACTTAGTTTTACAGAATGATTCAAACCATCTTCTTATTCAGATTTCATAAAGGTCAAAGAACATAAGCTTGAGTAATAATCAGATGAGCAAACTACACACAACAATCCAGTGAGGTGAGTCACTCTTTACCCACCTTCTGTTTGGCGAATCCAGGATCAATGACGAACACCACGCCATCAATTGTTAGAGAAGTTTCCGCAATGTTTGTTGACACCACGACCTTTGAAGAAGAAAAAAGAAAAGTCTGTCAGATATCCTCTTTCTAAGTGGTGCAAATGGATGCATCATGTGAAGTCATTCAAAAAGGGTAAAATTGAATAAGTTTGAAAATATCTTCTGCTGATATCGATATTTCTTTATTATTTAAAATGTACCTTTCTTCCTATTGCGCCATTGGGCTTCCGTGGAGGAGGAGGCTCAAAGATCCTTTGCTGCTGCTGTGGAGGCAGCGTTGAATACAGTGGAATGATTTTGATGTCCCCAACTTCAGGGCCAAGGTCATCAACCTCACGCTTGATTCGTTTGCAGGCCTCGTCAATTTCCTGAACGAAAGTTAAGATTTAATTTTGCTGTTCAAGGCAGTTAATAACAAGGTTTCTCACTGGACCAGTAATATTAGCACCATCGGTCTTACCTCTTGACCAGTGAGGAAGAGCAGGCAGTCACCTTCATCTTCCTCGCACATATGAATCTGGATGACAGTGCGGATCGCTGCCTCGAGGTAATCCCGCTCAGGCTCCGGGGTGTAGAAGATCTCCACGGGGTGTGTACGGCCAGGAATCGTCAGCAGGGGGCAGTTGTCAAAGTAAACTTGGAACTTCCCAGCATCGAGAGTGGCACTCATGACGATCACCTATAGGAATAGGAAAACATAATCATTTCCTGTTGCAAAACAAAACATTCACACAGAAAGGGAATCATTCTCACAATATCACTTATTTAAAAATGAAGAATACCTTTAGGTCTGGTCTTTGACGCACCACCTCCTTGAGTACTCCCATCAGGATGTCTGTGGCCAGAGTTCGCTCGTGGGCTTCATCCAGAATGATCACACCGTAACGCTCCAGCAGCGGGTCATTCATAGCCTCTCTTAGCAACATACCGTCTGTCATGTACCTAAAGAAATATCGAACATGATTTGTTAGATACAGACAAAAACAGGCTGCTCTGTAATTAGAATTCTGAAACAGCAGCCCTGAATCACTTACTTTAGTATGGTCTTTGCAGAGCTACAGTCCTCAAATCGAATAGAGTAACCGACTTCCTGTCCGAGCATGACGTCCATTTCATCTGCCACCCTCTGAGCCACACTCATGGCAGCCACTCTTCTGGGCTGAGTACAGGCCACCGCTCGCTTCGGACCAGGCAAGCCTCTCACCATGTCCACGCACCATTGTGGGATCTGGAGATTGAAGACAGGTTCAAAAGCTTTTAACATAAACCACAGGAAGTGTTTAATGTACAATTAAAAAAGACAGAAGATATGAGAGATGAGATTTCAGACCTGTGTCGTCTTCCCAGAGCCAGTCTCTCCAACAAGGACAAAGCTCTGATGGCGTGTGATGATATCGCTGAAGCTTTCCTTGTACTCCCACACTGGAAGCTGCAACCTCTTCTTCAGGATCTCATAGTAACGTGGTGTGTGCGGCAGGTTGGTGAACGGATTGATCTGCTGCTGCACCAACATCTGCTTAAGCGGTAGTATGCCTGGCACAGCTGCCGGGATGTTAGTTGGCGCACTAGCGGGTTTCGGGTCTCTGTCCCGGTCTCTGTCCCGGTCCCGATCCCTATCTCTGTCCCTGTCCCTGGAGCGGTCCTCCCGGTCTCTGTCTCGGTCCCGATCTCTCCTGTTGACACGAGCACAGCAAAACTTTAAAAACATGTTGCTTTGTAAAGAGATCAATATGAAATCCTGACTTTCTGACTATCCTACAGTAAAGGATAGTAGAAAGTATATAGAGAAACAATGCTGTGAAATGAAAAGCAGAGACAACTTGTAATCGTGAACCTCACTGCAGTTGACAATGGTAAAGTTAGTTGGACTTTGGCTGATGTAAAGACATCATGTTTGGTTTTCAGTCACTTTGTTATCATTACATTTCAGAGACATCTAAACTTTTTAGAAAAATATGTTTCTGGATGTTATCGTCAATTCTATTCAAAAGTCTTAAACTTTTGATTCCCATATTTTTTTTTTGCTTTTTCCTGATATTTTCTTGCCCAAACAACTATCTGAGTGAAGGGCTGGTTCACATGTTTACAGATATATTGTGATGTCTATGGAAGTAGTTACACAAGTTTTACTTGCTGTAATCACTCCTCTTAATCGGACATGTCGTGACATAATCCCTAGTGGAAGTGATGGGGGGCATAGTCCACTATCTGTTTTTGAGTAAAGTTCAGTAATACGAGGCCTCAGCACTCAATAGTATAAAATCTTTTGTGTTTTTCGTTTCTACTGCAGAACATGGAAACAAGGAGAGAGTTTCTGAGGACTTGTCTCTCCATTATGCTGAATTCAGAATATCCATATCCAGACATTTCCTGGTGAATTGATGATGAGAGAATGGAATGTTTATTTTTTTATTTTAATGCTTATAAAGATTAAGATTCCTCTTTTTGATCCCACACACAGCATGCAACATGCAAACATGGGGACATTTGACCTCTGTATTTAACTCATCCGTGTGAACAGAGCACACACGGAACACACGGAACACAGTCCACACAGTGACCACACACGGAACAGTGGGCAGCCATGAAGGCGACCGGGGCGCAATCAGGGGGTTTGGTGCCTTGCTCAAGGGCACCTCAGCAGTGCCCAGGAGGTGAATTTGCACCTCTCCAACTTGCGTCCATGCTGGACTTGAACCGGCCACCCTCCGGTTCCCAAGCCAAGTCGCTATGGACTATATTTGTTTCTAAATCTTGAAATAAAACCTTTATGATTTTAGTGATTTATTTGATTAGCATTGTTACTGATGCTACTACTCGGGTTTCCTTCACTGTTTTCTACTTTTTCTAGAACAAATAAGTAAAATGCAATATATAATGGTGTCTTGTGGGCACATAATGAGCATGACACAATAACAAAATGAATCCACTGTTCTATCCAGTTATGATAAACAGACAGTAACTTGGGTAGATTTGCATTTGTGTTGATCTTATATTAGCTTCAGATTAACTTCTGAATTCAGATTTTAATCATATAGAACACTGGGGATATTATTGACGAATCACTTAAAGATACAATATGTGAGCAAACGAATCAATTTTAAATACAATACAGACACAAGCTATTATGCTTAATGTCTTCTGACTGCCCTTAGCTAGCATGCTAGCGTAATGCTTTTGTCAACACACCATACTTTAATAACAACTGCGTGTACCTGTATTGTTTTACAACCCAAATAATTGTTTACTTCTGTGTGGATAATGTCAGTCGGTTAAATTCACTTATAATTGTTCGCATCTGTTGTTAGCACCGCGCTAAATTGAGGTTAGCCGCACACACGTGTCTCAGCAGTGAGAACGCCGATGCTACGTTCGTTAGCTCGAGCCTTCCTTGGCAAATGCATATGTTAACTAATCACCAAGTTAAAGATGAAGAAATAAAACAGAGAGAGATGGAGGCGATGTTTAGAACAAGCGGCAAAGAGCAGCTCCAACATTAACCACCGCTGCTACATTGTCTGGGCTCTCAATAACGGTTAGCCAGGCTGCTAGCATCAGCTAACAGTGGGTTAGCACCACAGCGGTGTGGAGCAGCTCTTACCCCTCAGACCTCTTCTTACTGGTCGAGTAGTCATCACCCAAATCCAGCCGGTGTCTTTTAGACATCTTCACAGGAGGAAGTGTTTATTCACTCAAATCAATTAACGCCGACACAGTTCTGCCGGGAGAATGGGTGTTGCTGCTAGCTTCCTCACTCCTGAGCGATATTGTTTTCTTCTGTTCACGTTAGGTTTTACAGGGTTCGTTGACCGCCACCTGCTGGTCTGGAGGGTTCATCTCCATCTCTGATAGTTCCAGGAGTTTCACTGGAGGCCTTTTTCCACATCATCTGAGTTTACATGATTTAATTCATCGCATACGTTGAGGCAGAATGTCAGATGTGACAGCCCCTGGTGTGATCAAGACCTCCAGATCTCATCTGCTTCAGTTGTTCTCTCATTGATTTGCTGTAAAGTTGTGTTTCATCAAATTGCTTCCTTTCCTTTTCTGTCAAATCAAGACATCAATCATGGAAGAAACACAGGCTCTCTTGTGGTTCCAAGAGTCTGTAAGAGAAGAACAGGAGGTAGAGCATTCAGCTACCAGGCTCCTCTCCTGTGGAACCAGCTCCCACTCTGGGTTCAGGAGGCAGACACCTTCTCTGCATTAAAGGTTAAACTAAAAACGTTCCTTTTTGAGAAAGCCTATAGTTAGTTCTGGATCAGGTGAGTCCTGAACCATCACTTAGTTATGCTGCTATAGCTCGAGACTGCTGGAGGAACTACCATCATCCACTGAGCACTTCTCCCCCCCCCCCCCCCACATTCATTTATTTATTTTAAGACATGTCAATAACTATGTTTCTTTTTTAGTCCCTCTCTCTCTTTCTCTCATTGTAGGTATCTCTGACTCCACAACTGCAGAACAACTATTATTATTATTATTAACAACAATACTTAGTAGTAATTAATTATTATATGAATTGTTACTGTTATCAATAATAATAAATAACTTCTTTACACTCTTATTGTTTTCATTGTTATTAGTCAGAGCTGATACCTGATGCTAAAATGTTCCCTTTCTCTCTCGCCTCTCTCTCCCCCTCCTCCCTCTCTCGTCTCCTAATGAGGGCGTTTTCCTCTCCACAGTCGCCAAAGTGCTGCTCATTGTGGGAACTGTTGGGTTTCTCTATATTAAATTGGGTCTTGACCTTCTGTAAAGTGGCTTGAGAGCGCTATACAAATACAATTGAATTGAATAACAAAAATGTTTACTGAAAAGAAGAGAAAACAGGATCTGCAGCACATACAGAAACAAGTAAACTGATAAAACCTGAATAATGGAAAAAAAAACATCTGTATCCTGAGGGGTGTGCTGCTCTGCTCCTCCCTCAGCAGAGTAACGCCCCCTCACTCTTATACAAGACCTTTATGAAACATTTTCAAAGTATAAACAGAGACACGGCTCCAGCAGCAGAGAAACCACAAACACCTCCAGCTTTTCCAGGGTCTTTACACATATTGTGACCATGCTTTCACACAGGTAAGTGGACTCTGAACTCTGGCCTCAGTTTAATCAACTTTCTTTCCAGGATTAGTTTTTCTTATGGTACAAGCAGCCTGCAAACTTCATCTGTTTATTCAGCTTGTTTTTTTACATGGAGAAATATAAAGTTCTGTTAATATTCTGTTGTGTGCATCCAGTTTAAATAGTTGTGCCAGTAGAGAGGTAAGTGTGATGTGCACTGGGACATTTGATCCTTTAAAAAAAGTATGTCAGGGTGGAAAACAGCCTGACGACTATAGTTTTTTTAGATTCATATTTTATATAAAAACATACAATGATCTTATAAAATGTGATAATATAGTAGATTCAATCATCTAACTATAAGTATTAAGTATTTTCAGTCCAATTCCAGCAACAGTTAAATGCTACTAAACTATAATGATGATGTAATATAATATAAATAACATTCTGAAATGAGTTATTCTATAAAATATAATTATAAAACTGGGTTTTTGATATTTGTATGCATATTTCTGACAATATGTCAGTATTAAGTTATGCAAGACATCTAACTTTTTGGACAATGTTGTTGCTGTTTTTACATAAATTGCTTACTTTCATGCAAAAAATATGAAAAGTTTATTAATCTTACTTAATGTGCTAATAATCGTAATATTTTTCAGGTCAGATAATTTGTTGGAGGCTGCTCTGTTCGTTCTGCTGGCAGTGTGTCAGCAATGTGTCTCAGCTGACATTTCGGCTCCACCAGAGGTCATGCTGCACAATGGCTCCATGTATGCAGCCTGCAAACTAAGACCCATCACGTCACTACCCACCGGCGTGCCCAGAGTGTACGGCCACGTGCTGTTTAAACAGGATTACCCTAACGGAAAACTCCAAGTCATCTTCCGGCTGAAAGGTTTCCCCAAAGATGTCACCCCAGAGCCGTCCAGAGCCGTGCACATCCACCAGTACGGTAACCTGAGCAAAGAATGTATTGCCACCGGTGGCCACTACAATCCAAGTGATGTGCATCATCCTAAACACCCAGGGGACTTTGGGAACTTTCAACCCCAGGGAGGAAAAATCAACATGTTAATGGAAGCTGAGGCCACGCTGTTCGGAGGGCTGTCCGTGATTGGAAGAGCAGTGGTGGTGCACGAAAAGATGGATGACTTGGGCCTCGGTGGAGATGCTGGGAGCCTGCTGCATGGAAACTCAGGTCGCAGGATTGGCTGTTGTGTTATTGGGATTTACCCACCCAATCTGTGGAATATGTATCATGAGCAGTTTAAAGCAGTCAACTGAAGGGAAATTAGTGCCAAAGTCTTGCTACATACTATAAATCATTCCACAGATTTTTCCTTTGCGTTATATTCTGTGTCTGATTATCAAATGTACTAAAGACGACAATATTCCTATGTCAATGCCATTACTTTTTGGTTGGTACAGCCATTTGAATGGATTGAAAATAAATAAGATACAAACATTCATGGTTCTCAGAGGTTTTGTTGATTGAATTTTCTCATAGTGAAACCATCAAGTAAGATTCCTTATATTAAACCTGACATAGGAGGCTGCTTCACATACTGTTACATACTGGGCTGGTACTTCCTTGATGTCATGTGACACAATTTCCCACATTTGCATAATACACCCCTTGTGGTTAGTCCCACCCTTAGTCCCCACATTTGCCTGTACACACCGGAAGCTGTTGACCAATCACAATAGAGTGGACGAGCTGACCAATCAGAGCAGACAGGGCTTCCTCAGGAGGGGGGGTTCTTAAACAGGAGCTGAAACCAGGTGTTTCAGACAGAGGCTTGAAAGAGGAGCTGCAGCAATGGACACTATAAGGGGAGTGATTCGTTTCCTGACCACTAGAGCATGTAAACCTTTTGAAGTAAGAAAGTAAAATTATGAAACAAAATGTGTCTCCTTAAAACATTATTTTCAGAGAACACATTATATCAAATTCTTACAAAACTATTTTCCCAAAGGTGGTAGTTGAAAATGATTTATTTTCCACAAATATATGATTTATTTGTTCACATTAAACACTTATACAATACACACATGGCTCTATGTAATTTAAATTATCTGAGTTCATGATTATTTATTTAAACTCAAAAGCACATGTGAGACATTAGTGCTGGTAATCTATTTGGCTCCGGTGTGTGACATCAGAAAGTAAATGTTTGTATTGTGTTTGAAGAAGGCAAATAAAAAAATCGGTTAGCATTTTGTCCTCTACAGTTGGATGTTGATATAGCTGTTACTAACATGGGGCAGTTTTTTTTTTTTTTAAATCAGTGGTTAAGTATTGTCCGAGGTGGAAAACTGAAAGCCACAATTTTTGTTCTTCTTCAGAAAACTAAAACAAAGTACATTCTCTTTCTCTGTGTTGATTAAATTCAGACTCTGAGTCTAAAGAGCTCAGCTGATCGACAGTAAGGCTGAAATTTTATAATCGGAAGCAGACAATTCTAATTCGTCATGCCTCAACGGCAACATTCCTGGTTTTCTACTTCACAGATCCTTCACTACACACCTCTGACACAGTTTGTCCAGCTTCCACACTTGTGCAAACATTTTGGATAAATCTGTTTTTGCTGTTTCAACATGACAAATCCACTGAGTATAAAGTGAGTTCCAGAAAGAACTGGTATTAAACAAGCTGTATTTAGGACATGAATAGCTTTCAGAGTTCTGACCTAAAAAAAAAAACTTTGGGATAAAATCCCACATTATTGCCCAATTTCACAAATTCTCTGGCTAAATCTCTTGAGCTGGGTTTGTGGAAATCTGTCCTGGAAGAGTTCAGGCCATTACAGCAGCATTTTAATGTCCGCAGTCTTGAAAATGAGGCGTTCAAGAATCACATTTGTTTGTAATATTTGGTTGTTCACATTCTGTTGGTAATGTATGATAATTCATCAGGTTGAAAGGTTGGAATACATGAAAGCACAAGTCAAATAATCACTTATTTCTCAGGCTTGAGTGACATTCTTAGGACTCTAACAGAGATATAATATCAAAGTGTTGTGAAACTGTGTGGACACATTTCTTTGTCTACAAATGTCTTTAGATGAAACAAAGAAACATATAATGGTGAAATCAGGACTGTAGACAATCATCTTTCATGCATGGGCCACTAACAACACAACTATAGACAGTTTGTTTACCCTAGCAGCTAAATTAACATTTGTTTCCCATTATTAATAAAAATAAATTAGTTATCGTTATATTATAAATTCATCTTTCGTAATTACCATTGTTACATTTTCTCCTGATGCTCTGCAACCTGGAAGACGTCAGATTTCCTGACCGACACGAACATCAGTCTCATCTGAAAGCTCTGTCTGCTGGTTTGGCGCAGTGACGTCCTGCTGTTTCTCACCAGCGGCAGCAGAGGAGGAAGCAACGTAAATGTTTTCCTCAGTAATATCACACTCAGCTTCGACAGTTTCAGTTTCATCCGACTCTCCTTCTCCTGTCGGGTCGGAGTCGTCTAAATTCAGTTGTGAGTCGTGGTCTGACTGACGAGGCGTGTTCACATCTGTCACTGAGGGAATAGAATCACTCAGTAACTCCTCTTCTTGTGTTAAAGCATCTAAATCCACAGCGATCTGTGTGTGATTGTTTGGCTTTTCTGTCTGAGGGCTGGCTGGCTCTTCATCCACCGACTGGCGTGGAGGCTTCTGTGGGGACGTCTCCTCACTGGATGGCAGCTGTGCCTCTTGCTGAAAATCTGATGCTTCTGGTTTTTCATTGTCTTGGTCTTGAACTTCTGGGGAGCTCTGCTGCTCGGCAGGTTTATTCTCAGATTCTGTATCAGCTGTAAGGGTAGACCGAAGAATAGCATTCAGGAAATACAGTTCTAGTACAGATGGATACAGATTGTGTGAGAAGGTGTCTCGCTGCCAGGGCCTGATGGGAGTTGGGTGTTCAGGATGAATCACCTGATCTGACACTATATAAATTATATTAATGTTAATGTCTACATCTATATTTCCAATTGTATTACTATGTGTGGTCTTCCCTCATTTGTCCAGCCTCGATCTGGGTTGTGAAGTGACATAGCTGCACTGTATACTCACCTTCCTGTGCAGGAGACTGTGGTGACTCTGGCAGCTGAGGGTTCAGGATGATGGCATCTTTTCCTGTCAGTACAAAGTATTACACTGAGTTAACTCCTGTATGGCATTTCTCAAACATGATGTCATTTGGATTCTAATATCTAATGTGGCTGAATTGGATATAGAAGATTAAATCACATGCGACACAGATGAGAAATGATGAAGATGAAGATATTAGAGATTAAAAGATAGATAGCAGAAGAACATACCACCATAAATTCCCAACGACACATTATAAGTCAGGCCTTCAGGAAGCCAGAAGCAGAAGATTAAAGAAAATGACAACACAGAAGAATTATTGTACAGAATATGTACATATGTATATTCATTTATTAGTCTTAATAAATATACTTATATCCACCTGGCAGGCTCCATAATCCTGACATCTCTAGTGTTTTAAGTTTCTTCTCCAGCTCCGCCACTCGATTTCCAAGAATCCTAATGAAAGAAAAATAAAGTTCCACCCATCATTCAAGTTATTCATTCATATCCAAATAAGAACCTAAAAAAGAATGTCTCTCTATAGCATCAATATAACATATCATTACTTATTGATTTGCCGCTGGTGCTGAATGACCATGTTCTTCTCATGGATGGTTTCCAGCAGAGCTGTGGCCAGAGACTTGAGGTCTGAGATGGACTGAGGGGTCACCGGCAAACTGCAGCCGTTTTCTTCAGAGAGCAACAGTTCTTTCACTGCACACACACACACACACACACACACACACACACACACACACACACACACACACACACACACACACACACACACACAGAGAGTCATTTTCTTTACCACATGTGTAACTGTTTACATTTTTTTGTGACACATTGTTCAAACTGAAGTATGATGGTTTTAAAACTTATGATCCTCTGACCTTGTTTGGCAGAGAGCACTCCTGTGAGAGCGCTGCTATTCGCTTTGCCACCGAATGTAGAGGTTTTCCGACACTCCAGGGCACTCTGAGACCAATGAATCATTGATTATTGACCATATATAGAGAAAAAAAAGACACATTTTGTCCTTTAGAAAATTCCCATTTGTTCACATTGGTAAAATGATCTATACAGCTCTTCTTTACAGGTTTTTATTGAATCAAGAAATTATTTTTAAAAATGCAGCTACCTTGTACTTCATCAGATTTGATTTGAGCAAGTTGACCTCCTTCTGAAGTTGAGTGAGGCGTTCATGCAAATACCTGGAAGAAATGTTTTAATATAAACATTAATCAGAAATTATTAGACCTCAAGAATTCTACCACCAGTCCGTTCACACACTAAGTTATGATTGTGTAAAATCTAATTGAATCTCAGTGAAGTATCACTGGGACCTTACCCTGGCACACACCTGTGGACGCTGCTACGCTCTTAGTTAAATATTGTAGAAATACTCAAATATCATATAAGTATAAGAGAAAGAAACGTAACAAACCTGTTCTCCATGCAGAGTGCATCAATGTCAAGAAACCGAATCTCATCATTTCCTACAATGTGGTTCATTTCCACATTAAGACGATGAGCCTTCTGCTGAAACACGTCTCGCTCTGCTCGAACGTCCTGCAGCTCGTCAGTGAGCGACTTCACACTGAGCTCCAGCACCTCGTTCTGCAGCGACACAAAATAACAAACGTACAGAGCTCTGCGTATTTTTTTTTCAGGTTTTATACTTTGTTTGCTCATTTGCTTTGAGCTGGACACATGAACAGATCAGCTTGACAGTCTTTGCTGAAATCTAAATAATGGGAAACACAGTTGACGTGACTGATCATACCCCTGAATTATTACGATTAACAAACAAAGACAGAAGACAGATCAGCACGGTGAGCCTCAGTCGTCACCTGTTCTCTGGCTCTTTCTAACTGTTGGACCAGATCCTCTCTCTCGTGTGCAGGAAAGTGTCGAACTCCAACCTCCTCGTCTCCCAGCCTCTGTTTGGTGATGGTCATTCGGAGGAGCTGCAGGAACAGAAACACACAAACTGTCCATTAAAATTTATTATGAACTAATTTGATAATTTGAAACTTCTGGTAGAAACGAGGGTCTCGAACCTTGTTATCTCCCTGAGCTTCCACCAGTCGCTGTGTCAGCTCCTTCACCTCCTCAGAAAGCTGATGACTTTTCTCTCTGGAGTCTGTGAGTAACTGAGCTAAATTCACCTGAAGAAGATGATTAAGATTAAGATTCAGATTCCTGAAGAAGATGAGGACATGATGTCACATCAGATTAAAAACTCCAGGGTTAATCCAGATGTTAGATTAAATATCTAGAGAGACAGTGCTGAATAAAAACTAGTCAAAAGTGCCATAATTGGGTTTTAGGGTAAAAAATATTAGCCGGGTCAATGATCATTACTGAGGTACACAAATACTGTTGAAGTACCAGTTTGTAGACTTATTAGACAGCGATGTATAAAGAACATCACTTACTTGATTTCTTTTCTCAGGAGGCAGAGAGAGATCTCCATCCTAATAGTTATAAAAACAAAGACACTGTCAGTAAATGTCACATATTTATAATTGAATAGTGGACAATTGACATTTTGTCACCATGAGACCACAGATGTCTTACGATGAGCTCTCTGTACTTCTTCTTGAGGCCCTGGTGCCGCTCACGGAGCTGGTTTGCCATCAGCTTGTACTGATCCCTCTCCTGCTGACAGGTGTCCAGCTCCTTCGACAGAATCAGAAGAGCTTCCTTCTTGCTCTCCAGTTTACGCTTGCAAATTACAAACTGCACAAGGGAACAGATGTTAAAGGTCTCGATACTTGAACAGTGAATGATTCTGAGTCACACTAAAACAAGAGAAACAATAAACATAACATTAGGTATCCATCTTTTAGAGAGGATGATAATCTCAGTTAGTTCATTAGTTGGATTTCTCTAAAAAGAAATGTGGAAAATTCTGAAAACACACAGTGACACCTACAAGCGTAAGTACCTGACAAGTTAAATTCAGTTTCCTCATGGAAGATGAAGGAAACCAGAACATATACACGTCTAAGAAAGTATTTAAGTAAATATACTTTTCACAGCAGTCATCTGTGGATTATATTATTAATACATTCAAAATAATGTATTGTCAAAACACCTGCAGTGTGGTGCACGTTGATTTGCATAAGACTCTGGATTCTGCAGGTGCAGGGAAGAGGAGGACAAATCCACTTCCTTGTGTACATTCCTGAGATTTAATCCTGTTTGCTCTATTTAATCTGGATTTCATATTTTATATTCACAGAGAACACGAAGGTAGATGATATTAGTTGTATAATTGTTGCATGTACAGTACATGTTTGCCACCATCAGAGCAGGTTACAGTGGGAACATCCTCCCTGCTCCTGTCTCACCTCGTTGATCAGCCCCTGCCAGTCACTCTCGCTCCTCCTGGACGGATCCATGTCGCTCCCAGTCCCAGAAATAACAACAACACAATAATACAACTAACGAGAGTATGAAAACACGAGGTGAGAGTCAGATCAAACCATCCCCATGTTGGCTCGTGTTGTGTTCTGGGACATTTTGCATCATCATAAACGGATTATCACGACCTGCATCACTTCCGGGCCTGGTGACGTCACGGAGGCGTCACGACGCATTTGAAGACCATCGTAAAACTGGGAACACCTCATTGGAAATGTGTTTGGATCTCTCATTGTCCCAATATTAACTGAGAAATCACATGGCTTCTCCCATGTAAAATTCCTTTACCAACAAATTGTACGAAGTTGGTTGCACTGCAATATAATGCATAATATCCATCCCACCAAATGATAATAATAATATTAATGGATGTAAATAACAGATGTGAATTCGACAAGAGTGAAGAAGAAACCTGTTTCTAAGGTTTCTAGAAAAGTGTAGATTTTCCACATGAAACAAATCACTCAATTCAATTACAAGCTAAAGATTTTATTATGAAAATAACAATCTGAGAATTCTGTGTGCTATGAATTCATTCCTTTTAATTTTGAAATTGCTCATCCATAGAGCCAAGTTCCGAAGGTCTCGCCCATGTTTTAGATTTAATTTTAAGATATCTTTAAGATAAGTCTACTCAGTGCAAATGTACCCATATTACTAATATGATAAAATAGAGTAATATAATTCACCCTCTTTGTTGTTTATTATATTCTATGAAGTTTTATTTTGATGATTTAGTATCACATTGTATCATTGTAAACAGCATCTCATAGGATTGATGAGTTTAAAGTGATCTGATTGGTCAGTAGTTGCTTTGTTGAGTTCTATTTCATTCCATTCTGTTTAAAATTCAAACCTCCAACTGTTTCACAATTAAGTTCAACTGTCTGATAATAAAACAAAGAAGTTCTTCCATAGTTTAAATGCATTTTATTTCTCATTCCAGCTTTGATGGTGTATTATTTTACTTCCAGCTGTTTCACCTGCACGTTTCAGCCTCTTCTTCTGATGCACTTCAGCTCTCAGCTCCAGTTTTCAAAGCAGTTTTTTCATTTCATATGCATTTTTAATCCCTTCCCACTTTCTATTTCCTCATACAAATACAAGGCAGCAACACATTAAAGCTTCTGCAGCAGGGAGCGATCCCACTGTTATATTCCAAGGCAAACAGTGTCAGTAAATCTCCAAGATGAATGAAAAATGTTAGTTAAGAAGAGAACAGATGCATAAAACCATGTAAATGCATTCAACTCATACAGCAGCACACAACCTCATGATTGTAGCAACACTTAGTATTATTATACATTTTGCATAGGAATCAGGAGTGAATTTCATTTTATTTTGCCATTAATCAGGCACTCTGTTCATACAGTAGCTTGTTATAAATGTTATAATATTATAAATACTGCTGTTATTTTGTTAAATAAGAAAATGTCTGTGTCATGCACATTGCAATCATCAGTCGTAAGTGGTCACACTGGGAAGAGATGGCTTTGACATTTCTGTTGTTCCAAAAACAATTCACTCTATTTAGAAAGTACAAAGCATTTCAGCGTAACAGTCTTGCTTGCAGTGGTCGAACAAATTTCACATGGCACAGGAATCAGTGTTTTGCTCCGTTTGGTTCTGCATAGAGTGGGGCAGTGCTATGGCCTGTATGGTCACTATTTTGTCCCACTTTCTTTCACTCATCAAGGAAGCAATGCTAGGTTAACAGGTGCATCACAAGGAATCATACATAATGGGTATGAATCATCATAAAAAGGTCAGGTTATGTACTTCCTGTGTGGGGTGACCAGGTTAACGACCATAGCCAGGATAGACACTTGTCTGCGCACATATTGTTTGCTTGACAGATCTGCAAGAAAAGCCAGCAACTCTTAAGATGATATTTATGAAGTTATATTCATGCTGTTAACATTGCATTTCTGTCAGTTTTTTATTAACTAGTTGAGAGTCGATTATAATTGCTAGAAGTGCATATGAGTTGCAGAAACTTGTCAATTTTTTTTTGCCTCAAACTAGGAAAGATATATCTGGTGGCTGCATAAGGAGCATAATACAATGTTTGAGACTCTTGGAGACTTTGTGGCATAAACACAATGTCGATCTGGGTGACCAACTCAAAATGTCCTTAGTTGTGGCATCGTGAGGCACTATAGGCTCAGATCTACAGTAATATGCTCAAAAACCATCGATTTGCCCTTGAAGCTGGAAGAGAAGATGAAATTCCTGCGGTCTGTGGTCACGACTGTAAACGACCGAGGTGATTGCACGTAAATGTCCTTGAACTTGTGAAAGGTTTTGGTTTCTGCGTCCCAGAGGTAGATCTGTGTGAAGGAGTAGTCGCTGCCGAGGGCGAGATAGTGTCTGTCTCTGAAGGAGAATGGCTGGAGGATCATGGCTCCTCGAGACGGCAGGGCCTGCACCTCCGTGAACAGCTTATTGGCCCATTTGAGGATTTTGGAGTCACCGATGTAGCAGGTCATGGCCAGGTACAACTCTCTGTCCTCTCGAAACGCTTTGACTGCCACCACGTCATCCACATTCTGAATCTCACCATGGAGTATGAACTTCAGGGAGCTTTTGTTCCACAGGTAGATGACAGGTGACTGAGATCGACTGGCTAAGATGAGGTAGGACTTCCCGTCCACTTCAACGAACTCAGCGTCGGTATCGCGAAACCACTCATGGAGAAACTGGTAGGAGTTAAAACCAGTTTCATTGCGGTCTGGCTGGTCGACCCACTTGTACAGAGTCGACAGTCCAGCCTTGGAGCTGTCCACAATCACAAAATACCAATCACCATCCATTTGGAAGACCTCGATGTCATTTGGCTTTGAGATGTTGAAGACCTCGATGGTTTGAAACTTGGTGAACTTGTTTTGGTGATCATCAAACTTATAAATGTGGGATCCACCAAAGAGCTGGGTGACAATTATAAGGACGTGGCTGTCGATCAGGACCGACTTACATCCAACAACCGACTTCCCTGCAAGAAAAAGAGGTTGTCAACAGAGAAAATCACTATGAAAATGATTATTGACAAGCAAAGAGAATAAGGTGATCAGACTTTGCCTTTGTTGGTTTTGGCTGTTTTGATGAGATCTATTGACATCAGAAAAATATTGAATATCACTAGCTTTGTCTTTTATTTTTGAGCGATTTGTCAAACCTGTGATATTGTCAAATATTCTGAAGTTCATTTCGATGTGATCCCACTCCATGACCACACAGCTGTTGGTGTTGGGAGCAGCCATCGCCACATAGATGTCCTCTTTAAAGGAGAAGATGTCTGCTGACATGGACTGAATGGGAATGGACTGATGACGCACAAAGTCTGTGAGATGCAGACACAAACAACAATTGTCAGTCAGTCTGCAGACTGAGTGAAACCTTCAGGAGCTAACTACTTAAATTACATTTATCTTGCTGCATATAAGCTGTACAGTCAGAGCAATCATCTACAGAATGTTGGTTACTTTGGTTTTAATATTGTAAATTTAACACATTAGAGTTATATCATTTTCATAGATTATTAACAAATTGACTCATGTCTTTTTACATAAGTGAACAAAATCCTTTTGTGTTATTAACAATTGTATTTATACGATATTTCGAAAACAGTTTTACATAGGAATGAACTGACATCCTGTTTTTTCTCTGTACAACTGTCTTCTGTTTAGTGCAGAATGGTGCATGGTAGCATCCTGTTTATTTATTCAACACTTTTATTGATTTCCTTCTTTCTCATTGCACTCGTTATTTTTACCTGTGGAGATGCACTGGCCTGGTGGAATAGGAAGCTCGCTGAGCCGTTTGCCCTTCATATCACCGGGCCCTGCGCAGAAGACATCCGACACTGTGGCGTTTGTGTTTTTCAGCCACGTCATCAGCCACTTGTTCTCACAGCTGCACTGGAAAGAATTGCCTCGTAGATCCCTAAGACACGATAGAGAAGGAACCGACATTCACAGAATGAGTTTGGACACATTTACTGGAGGAAACAGTAAAATATGAAACATTTGTTTTTTTATATTGATGAGAGGAAAAGATTGAGAGTTCGAGAAGCCACAAAGACTCAAGACAGTTCAGTAAATCAGTGACAAAACAAAGTGCCCATCCATCCATCCATCCATCCTTCCATCCATCCATCCATCCATCCATCCATCCATCCATCCATCCATCCATCCATCCATCCATCCTTCCATCCATCCATCCAATCATCCATCCATCCATCCAAAAACATTACACCTATTGCATCCCAACAAATATTCCTTTGGGTAATCCAAATGACAGTGTTGCATTCTGCAGGGTAAAAACCTTCCCTATATACAAATAATAACTATGCAGGAACAAAAATTAACAAATAATTACTTTAACTTGATAAGTAAGTTATTTTGGACATGTTCGCAAATAATTTCAGCTAATTTCATAAGTAAGTTTATTTAACAGGTTAAAAAAGAAATGTTTTGCTACGACTAAGTCACATCCATAATATTTCTGCGACTTTTATTTTGAAGACATTTAATGCTGACAAACACACAGCCTGAGTCAGCACACACACACACACACACACAGTGCTGATGGTAAACTGCTTACTCACAGTTCCAGCAACGAATCCAAATCAAAAAAAAGATCTCTAGGCAGAAACCTCATCTTGTTGTTGGCGAGGGAGCTGAGAGACGCAGGAAACACAAGAGGAAAAAAACTGTCCTGTCAGTAATCTGTGACATCATCCGTCTAATAAATATGTCTGCTCACTGTGAGTTTAAAGTATAACACATTTGAGGGAATGATAACTGACTTACAGATGAGTCAGATCTCGTAGACCACGCAGGGAATTTTTGGTGATGGTTTCAATCTTGTTGCCTTCAATGAATCTGCCCAATGAACAAGAAGACTATGGTTTAGCATCGTGGACCAAGAACAACATGATTAAACTGAATACATCATGTTCATGTGTGGATAAGTCAGTAGTGCTTTCATGTGATGTCATCTTTTTTCTTTTCCCTTTTAACTAAGTTTATATGTGACTTAATCTTATATTCATATATGAAATTTGAACAACGCTTTGTTTTCCACTGCTTTTTTTTCACATTGCTTACTGCTGATCGTATCTTTCTTGCATTTGCCTTTTGCTTGGCTGTCAAAGCACTTTGTAAAGCGCTCTTATATAAATAAAGTTTATCATCATTATCATTATTGATATCAGAACTTTGTATGTCTATGGGTAGACGTAAACTAAAATGTGGCAAGTATTTTGGTTATGGCTGCCTACGACTGGGACGTTACTTGTTTGGAGTTCACGTGATCTGATGTATTTACAGGAATTATTAGGCATCTAACTCTCTATTCTTGTGTAATAATGCAATAAATCCATGTCATTTTGCATGTTAAAATAAAAAACTTTAAAAAAAAGTATATACTCACAAGTATTCAAGGTGTGGGAGACCAGAGAAAGCATCATCTTTAATCGTGGTCATAGAATTTGCATTTAGAAGCCTGTAAAAAAAACAAAAACATTGGTTAGTAATCCCAAATTGTCACTTTTGTTCCACTCTTCTATGACAGACAGGAAAGGGTTTATTAGTGATAATCAATTACTACTAATCCAGTTTTTGTCTCCCTGTGTTGTCTGCTATCAGCCTTTAAATGTTAATCACTGTTAACCAATGAATCGATGGAGGTCTCAGGTTTCACAAAGTGCACTTACAGCAGCTGAAGAGAAGGCATGAGAGCAAACATGCCCTCTGTGAGTTCAGGGATGGATCCATTCACCATGCTCCTGTTGGAAGAGACACACACTAATCAAAGTCCAACTCTTGACTGCACAAGACATCTCACCTCATCGCTCTGTAGCAGACCCACTTAGAGCCCACTCAGCAGCACAGCAGCAACTGAACCCGTCTCCTTGAAAGCAACATTGACTGTGTAATGCCACAATAAATAAATGATCACACTTGTGTTGTTTGAACTCACAGTGAGTTGATGTCGTTGGGTATGGTCCTGGGCATGTGAGCGGTACCCACGCAGATGATGGTCTCCTTGGAGCAGGCGCATCCTGAAGGACATTTGAAATTCCTCTTGGATTCAGCTGCTCCACTAATGTAGAGAAGTGTAAAAAGGACCAGGAGCCTCTGCCTGGTGGATGTCATGTTGCGTCTCGAGCGTGAAGAGCAATAAAACAGGAGCAATGGCAGCAGCTTATTTTATCCGTCTGGACGACATCAGTATGCAGCAGCGTGGAGGAAAGTCCTGACACAGGCTGACACAGGCTGCAGCACTGAGGGCTGCCTCCTCCACTGCACACTGATCGCAACGGTAGATCTTATTGTGGAGGACCCACACAGAGACACACACAAATAACACAAATGATTAGACTTAATAAGAATGATACACTTATTATGATAAGGTAATGTTACCACTGAATAATAGGCTGATTCATCTTTCAGCTACATGTGCAGGATCTGGTGATTCAGATGTTGAACTTTTAATGCAATTGTATATGTTTTTTAGTAATGTGTCAGCTCCCTTATCCACTTCTGATCAAATGTGATCCCAGTTGGGCTATACACTGACAACATTGTGAACACTGAACCAACATACAATGGTGCAGTGGTGTGCGTGTGCAGTTACTTGAATATACCACTAGAGAGCAGCTGCTGATAACCAAAACCCAGAGTATTTCTGTGAACAAATGACAGTTTAGGACAGGGTTGGTCAATACGGCCAAAAATTCTATAAACATAACAAAATAATGCAATTCTATATCTATATCGTAAGTTAAAATTCTTCTTTCTGAGCAGACGCTTGATAAACAGCAAAACATTTTACAAATCTGATGCTGATCAATTGTGTCTTAAGTCGCCTCACTGTGCTCCCACTGTATATAATAGATTAACATTATACTGACATTCAACTTAAGTTATATTGCTATTGATGAAAATTATATTGTGGTAATTAATAATATTGTTTTCTTGCCCGGCCCAATAACATAGGGTACTCTAATGTGTGTTGAAAGATTTGTGTAATAATAATTTTCATATCTCAAAGCTGCCGTCCTCAGAGGTTGGATGTGACATACAAACCTTTTTGAACTGTATAGACAGTATGCACTGTAAATACATGTGTTTCTTCACATCAATGCTCTATGGAACGATACAGTGGTGTCATGGTGTCCAAAGCAGAGCGGGAAGACACTCCCCTTGTGTAAGTGTTTTGATCCCAGATGCTGTGATCTTTATTTCGGTGGCCCCTCCGGTTGCTCCTCCCTGAAAAACTGTTGGTCTTCACCATATTTATAAATCAAGATGGCTGCAGTGATGTAAACATGACACCCAGGTGGTGTGAGGTGTCTGTCCTTCACAACGTCCACGGGCTGCGTTCACGCTAGTGTGTTTCATTATTAAACAGTTTTAAAACAAAAGCAATCAACGCCCAAGTGTTTGAGCTCTGTATCAGAAATAAGCTCAGATTCAAGCGACCATTCATACACACTGGTTATGCGTGTGCCGGTGCCAGTGTACACATGGAGCAGGTTGTCTATTTACAGTTGGTTGCTTGGTTGCAGGAAATAATACTTAAGAGAAACAGCAGGGATTTCTTTTCTTGGACCAGTGACGATGTGGAACTGGTACTTAGACTAAGTCTTAGTAATGATGTGCATTCACTGCTGGTGGTCAAGTCCAGACTGATAAGCTGCAATCAGGAAGCAAATGTGTGTGTGTTCAGAGAAGTCTCAGTTTCTGCCTGTCCACACTGAACCTCCTGTAGGCTCTGAAGTCTTCAAACGAAGACCAGGCCTGCAGCGTTTCCAAATGTCTTTGTTTTAGGGCCTGGAAAACTTTGGAGTGTTGTGGATGCCAGACATAAACATAGCAAAAGTGATGCATTTTAAAAAACGTCAGCATGTTGTGCAGTTATAATGTATAATAAAAAATAGTTGGTGTATCACAGGTCTGTTATTTGCCTAATTTCACCACTACATTTTCTCTGTTTTCAAAGTGAAACACAATATAACATTCGTCGACAGAAGAATTCACTCAACAATTGTGTTGTTAGTTGTCGCAGCAGACCCTAACAAGGTGCTGACCTTTGCTGGACGACCAGTGGTCTGTGAGCATGAGTGAAACCAAATACCCATTGCCAGAAGGGAGCAACCGTACATGTCTGCCATTGCTGGCGTAATTCACAAGAGCTCCGCATGGAGCATTGCTGTTTTTAGGTTAGAGTTTCCCTGAAACACTTGAGACACGTGCAAAGTGAAACCAGATGACGCCACAGCAAACATCTCCTCACCATTTCTTTCTAGACAACCATGAAGATATAGGATCTGGAAAACACAGATGTACAGATTTTTCACTTGTTTGACCTTTGACACGGTCGGTGTCATATTATTGCATTTTGCTCATGTCTTGAATGTCTGTACAACTTTATGAAAACAATGAAAATTAGTTGTGAATCTTTTGTTAAGTCAAAATCTTTTAACAGTGTCTCTTCAAAATAACTTACATTATAAATATAAATATTCTCTTTTAAATAGCTGGAAAAATAAAAAACAGAGCAATAAAAGACATTTGTCTTACAGTCTGCCTTGTTTTTACATAAACTACCACAATACTGTCTTGTACAGCACCAAATCATAATATACATTATCTCGAGGCACTTTATATAGAAGTTAAAGACCTTAGACATTTTAAAGAAACCCAACAGTTCCCACAATGAGCAAGCACTGTGGCGACTGTGGAGAGAAAAAACTCCCTCTGAATAACATGTAACCACATATTATTGTTTATATATGCTACTTTCAAATGACAAATTACCAGTGCTGTGTCAAACTCCACATGGCTCCCCATGACAGAGAAATATAAAGAAATACATTTGATAAATTCTGTGTATACGGCATCTTCTCCTCATACAGTTACACGAGTAAAACAACTCAAACTGTGGAGAAGTTTTACTGAGCACAACTCTGCTGTAACTGAAACCATCTCCTACTAAAGACAAATAAGCCGTCGGTCTACAGGTCAGTTTAGGTGGTTGGTGCGCAGTAACTTTGATATCCAGCAAATACAATTACACTTTAGCTACAGTACAAATATTTTAGGAGTCCTTCATGTGTCAGATGTATCTACTCAAACTTTACTGCCATCTGATGGTGGCTTCTGGTTATTTACCTAAAAGTAAAAGTACGATTTTGTAATCAGGCATTCTTTCATAATTGTTAATAATGCAGTTACAAATGTTTGAAATATGTTTAACAATCAAAGATTTTTATTTTAGCTGACAGAAAGGCATTGAGACAGTGGTCATAAATACTAATGAGTCATTAAGAAAGTTGTCTTTGATAATAAGGCAATGAGTCAGCAGTTGTAAAATCAGTATGAAGTTATACGATTAAGGTATATTTAAAGGCTCTGCAGCTCATTCTCAAACAGTAAATGGTCAAATGAAAATATCAA
Source organism: Paralichthys olivaceus (assembly GCF_024713975.1). Lineage (NCBI taxonomy): Eukaryota > Metazoa > Chordata > Actinopteri > Pleuronectiformes > Paralichthyidae > Paralichthys > Paralichthys olivaceus. The sequence goes on from NC_091100.1 coordinate 10,102,961, forward strand.
AGATCTTTAAAGATTTAATGAAACATTAATAAAGCGGTTTATTTCTTATTACAAACCCAAAAGACGACTGTTCTATTTGAAAGTGGCACATTCTTGAGGACTTTACAATCTGTGTGAGACCATCTATTCATAGACCTTTGATTATGTTTATTCCAGCTGTTGTAGTCAGAGGAAAGGTCACATTATGTAGAAACTTTATGATGTCTGACTGGCCTGAATACAAAAATACTGCTTTGACAATAATATTTCAAGTTTTCAATAATGTGACAATAAAATGCCTTTAGGCCTCATGAAATAAATGACACACAAAAAACCAGCAGGGACTCAGTAACATACAGTGATCATTAATCGTCCCTAAGTGAATTGTCATTATCGGTGGTTTCGGGTGACGCTCTAATCCCTCTCATCCACTAAACCAGTTCACATCTGACACTTTCAAATCCGAAGATGACCTTTTACCCTTCAAACCATGGAGTCGGGGTGGTGGGCTGTGGGTTGAGGGGGTAACCTGGAGAAGTGCAGCGTCTGGCTGCTGGTGACTGCTTCACAGCAGGTGCTCCAGCTCTCAGACTTCTCCAGTTCCCTCTCAGAAGCTGCAGAAGAGTTCAGAGGTCGGGATCCGAATCTCTGCTCGATGGTGCGGCCTCTCTAAAAGCAAACATGTCAAGAGCCAGTCTGTGTTTAATATTACCTGTGTAATTTATACCTCAGGGAACAACCCTACATTTCAAATGAAATTAAAATGTTCCTTCTTATTATACATCACTTGACAAGTTCACTCTTTTCTCCATTAAAGGTCCAGTGTGTAAGATTTAGGTGAAAGGGATTTTTGGCAGAAATTTAATATAAAATAATCCTAGTGATGTTTTCACTGGTGTGTTCATGTAAATTAAAAAATATGAATTGTTGTTTTCTTTACCATAGCATGACCCTTTATATCTACATGGAGGGGGGTCCTCTCTGTAGAGGCCGCCAAGTTTTTTACTGTCATTCAAACTGCACAAACTAAACTTTTGAGTTTTCATGTCAAATGAAGTTCCCCACAGGTGAGATGAGGAGTATTCAGCTGCAACCTGTAACTTCACCTCTATGTCACTAAATTCTACACACTGAGCCTTTAAGTAGCTCTAACCCTTAGCTTACCTTGCCAATGTTTGGTATCATATCAGAACATTGGAGAGACACATCACGTGATTTGATCACAGCGGTGTGATTGTAAACTCAAAGTTTCATCTACTGTTTATTCTGTATCAGCCTGGTTCCAGCTCCTATTCAAGTTTTATTAACACTAAACCCAAGGTTTGACTGTAAATGTTCATTTGGGACAAAGATTCTTCTCAGTCAGCACCTTCTTCATTTAGACAATTACTCATTATGTGGTCATTTTTAAATTGTAATTAATTATTTTACATTTAATTTAAATTAATAAACAAATGCATTTTGTGCCATTTCAGTACATTTACTGTCACTCCTACATTTATCTGAGTTATAGTTACTAGTAATTCTACAAGTTCATATTCTGTATATTAATTTATATAGTTTATATGTAGTGCTTGTCATTATTACTTTTTTATTTTTACTTAAATGTCATTTTGAATGTAAAGTGGTGTATATAAGAGTTTATCAAAGCTGAGTTAAAGTCAACTCTGGATATCTGTGGGTGTAAAACCAACACTTGTTAACACAGGTAGATGTGCCATGTTACTGCTCCGCATGCTCTTCACTTCACACCCACTGACTTTGAGAGGAGGTATCAATTCTCAGTGATCACTGATCTGTATCCACATCTGAAGTGTGAGGCTGAGAGAGCAGGTTGTAAAACACAGGGCTATGTGAAACCTTGCTGAGGTCACTTTGGCCAGTCTTCTTTTTCTTTTTCAAAAGGCTGTTTGATGGTTAACTTGCTTTGAGGGTCAGGGTTAGGCCTTCAGGTACCTGTTCCCACGGATTCCCACCTGCACATCACTCACCAACACTGCTGCTACACTCCAGATCCTTCCTGCAGAGTCTCCACCACATTGTTCAACCTACACCGATGGTACAAACGCTACGGCTGAGTTTATTTTATGCTCTAGTGCTACCTGCTTGTCCGTCTGCCTCCGCTCCGTCATCCTCTGTCGCATGCCACCTACGTTTGCTCTGTTTGGTTCCCTGATTCCTCCGCCAGCTGCCCGTCCTGCTCCACCTTCAGTCCTCCTCCTGCAGCTCCTGCCAATTCTGCTTTCAGCCTAAATAACCGTAAAAGCTCAACTGTTTCTGAGTCTGCACGTCAGCCACTGAAAAATTAAACTGAGTGTAACAGACAAAATGGAGATCTCATGGTGTTGATAAATGGTGGTCATGATTTAACACCTGCTGTTTTAATGCTGCCACTGTAAGAAACTGATATCAACGTGCTTGAGTGGTGTCCCCATTTTAAATAGCTGCCTAATTTTATCAGCTTTGAGGAAGCCAATACAACCTGTGTGTGTGTGTGTGTGTGTGTGTGTGTGTGTGTGTGTGTGTGTGTGTGTGTGTGTGTGTGTGAGTGTGTGTGTGTGAGTGTGTGTGTGTGTGTGTGTGTGTGTGTGTGTGTGTGTGTGTGTGTGTGTGTCATGATTTTGCACAGAAATATTTAAAACTTTATTTTGAGGAAATAAATACCACTGTTTTTCCAGTTTTCTCACTTCTCACTTGTAGATTTGATACCAGCACTACACATTTGACACAAATATATGTATTTTAGTATTAAAGTACTGTCATCTAATGTGATAGCAATATCAGTTGGTCCGACTCATGACCTTTAGTTTATTGCTGTTTGTCTTTGCTCGGTGGTCGATGCTCTACAAGCTTTACATAAATGCTTCAAAAACAGTTATGGAATAAATGTTCAATTCTTTAACTTGACTAATTGTATGAATACACTGATGTAGAAACACCATTACATCAGATTAATTCTAGTTAAGGGAACAGTAAGCACTAATTCTGCAGAAAAGTGATTTTAGTGTATATTTTGTTTGACTTTTTTTTAATTAATTTAATTGAATTCTGATTAGAAATTGATTTCTTATCATTTTGTCTGTGTTGTTTTTTTAATGATGCTGTGCAGCACCTTGAAATGTGCTTTATAAATTATTTTTAAAAATATTTAAAATTTTGCATTAGTCCTTTTATTGCTGTAAAAGATGGAGGTGGTGCTATATTTTCTACTGTTTCATATACAGTTCACTATATTTAGGTCCAGTGGTTCTTTTCTCTCTTCTCAAACCTTTTTCTGGACTTCTATAATCTTTGCTCTTTGTGATATACTGGGAATGTTACCGGTGTCGGTAAAGCTGTGGTTAAACAGCTCACTCACAGATATCTTAAATATGTCAATAGGTCCTGATTAGTTGTCTAATGATGGTTTTATTGCATAATATATATATAGTAACTACAGCAAAGACATTATTGCAGCTTTCAAACAGTGCAATGTTTGCCTCAGAAAGTAGAGCAAAGTATCATTGAGTACAAACTTTACTTTAAAGTATAAAGAAACAAAACAACCACCAATAAATATCCCTAAACTATAAGGACAATGTTGCTCTTGTTTCAACCACAGCCAGAATAAATAAGTGGTTACAGCATGTTATTGACACTGAGGGTAAAAGAGGGATTTTAGGGTGACAAAGGCTTTATACTGGTGGCCTCTGTCCTTGATATCACTGTCAGTGTGCCCTCCACACGGAGCAACTGTCGGCCCAACCCCTCCCTGCTGCATACCACCAATTTGGGGCCCAGTCCAGAAACAACACTTGTGTCTTCAACACAGACAGCGCTGCAGAAGCTGAATCATTAATATGCATGATACATGTATGAATGTATGAATGTTTATTGTCATGGTGCCTGATGGCATCCATTTCTCTTTCATTTAACAAGCCCCACTTCAGCCAGGTGGTGTGGAGCTGGACTGTGGAGAGAAAGTACTGTGAGAAAACTTGTGCTACATAAGCTGATGAATGGATGAAGTTATAGTAAATTCTTTTAGCTGACTGGCACCAGCCGGTGAATGTTTCTCTCCATCAATGGTGGACAGCTGTTCGGTGAGTGGGCAGCACATTGATGCATTCTTCTTTCCACAAATACTGTTTGTGCCAATTTGAGTCACTATTCATTTCTTCCCTGGATATTGTATTGCTCCTTCTTCTGAGTGAAGAACCAGCATGTATCAGTACATTTATTATCCTCAGAAAACAAAATGTGTAACTTGACATATACTCAAAGTGCCTACAGTAATTAAGTGGTATAAGTTATATAAAACTATTTTTTATTAAGACATTATACACACATAAGTAGTATATGTCAATATATGTAGAAAACTATACATTTATTACAATAATTCTTTGGACTAATGAATCATATCAACAGTAAAAACAACTATTTTACTGTTGATGTAATTCAATAGTACCACCTTCTTGAGAGCCTCAGATTCCTCCAACTTGTTTGGAACATTTTGGAATCCCAAACTGAAGAGCTCCAGACTTTACTCACCCAGCACCACTCAGCTCACCCAGGTACAACTCTTATCTTATCGTATTTGACTGGATAAATACATGAACCTAAATTAGTTGAATTGCATTGAATGGAAACAAAGAATAAAGTAAATAGTTATTTATATTGCACTTTTCACAACAAATGTTCTTCAAGTTTATAACCGCTGAATATAAAACATTGCAAGCAACACGTCAGAAGGTAAATAAGGTGATAGTAATGAGACTCTGGTTTCAGTGAGAATTCACTAAAGGATTGTAAGAGAGGAGCTGTTCTTCTGTGAAAGGTGCTGAATCTGACTCTGTTTAGTTTCATCAGATTTCATATAAAACTTTGAAAGTTATAAAAAATATAAGACAGAAATTATCATGGGATTTTCCCTGGGACGCCCCCATCTGTCTCTCTCTCTCTCTCTCTTTCTCTCTAACTCTCTCTTTCTCTCCCACTCTCTCTCTCACACACCCACACTCTCTCTCTCTTTTTCTCCTCACCATCCCTCTCTTACTCGCTCCCTGTCTCTCTCACACCCCCCCCCCCCCCCCCCTTCTGTTCTGTCATGTCTGTCTCTCTCTCCCCTCACACACTCACGCACACACACACACACACACACACACACACACACACACACACACACACACACACACACACACACACACACACACACACACACTCTCTCTCTTTCTGTCTCTCTCCCTCCCTCCTCTCACACACGCCCCCCCTCTCTCTCCCTCTCTCTCTCACCAACTCACTCGCTCTCCTCGCCCTCCGTCCTCCCCTGTCCCTCCAGAGTTTTCCGTCCTGTGTCAGGTTAACATCGTAGACGAGGACCACCGGACGGTGAGACCGGACTAAATGGAAGCAGCGGAGGAAACTCTCACTTACCTACATGACACCGGACTTCACAGGAAGCTGCTCCCAGGGGACAAGGAGGACACGAAGAAGAAGGAGGTGGAGGACATTAAAGGCCACGAGTCCAACTATGTGGATCTGGACATGAAACCGGAGTGCGCAAAAACTGTGAAAGTGACTTTTACCGGCGAGGGGAACCAGCTGTCTGTCATCAAATGCGACGGCTCGAAGCAGAGTACCGGGGAGGAGTGGGGTGAGCCCCCGGTGGAGACCCAACTTCCAGACTCCGATCATGGCTCAGAGACCGACGGGGGGCCGCTCCAGGACGAGCTCGACCCGAGCGACTGCAGCGAACACGTGCGCAGCGAGAGCGACGAGCTCCAGTACACCGACATGTACCTGAACAGTAAGACCGAGTCAGACGACGGAACCAGCGCCGTCCTGTCCGACCACAGCGGCTCCGACACCGTGGAGGACGAGTCCCACTACATCACGACGCATGAGATCCAGCTGACCGAGCTCGACCACGACGTCGACTACGACCTGGGCCGCGGCACCTGCTGGGAGTTTGAAGACGACAACCTGGTTTACTCATTTGTGGATTACGCGTCTTTTGAGAGCGATGAGACGCAGGAGGGGACTCTGGTCCTGGAGGGCAGGAGTCAGGGCAAACCGCAGGCTAATCTTGGGGGAGCGGCTGTCAGCACCGAGCAGGAGGAGAGTGATCTGTGCGCCAGCTCTGATGAAAGCGTGTGCAACAAAACCGAAAGCGGAGACGCCAATACTGGGCAAATCCATCTATCCATAAAAGCCACCTCCAGAGCAGTGAACGAGCCGGTCTGTGTCCCTGAGAGCAGCACCTGTGGTTACGCAAAAGACTTTGGAGACAGGAGCCACTTCTCCTTCGTTAGCTCCGGCGCCAGAGCGGGGCCCTTGAGCGATAGGGCTCAATATTTCATCCCCGCGCCGGGCCGTCAGCACCTTGCAACCAAACTGAGACGGAATGAGTATTCCAGCGGAGCCTCCAGCTCCATCAGCGAGCTGGATGACGCTGATAAAGAGGTGCGTAATCTAACCGCCAAGTCTTTCCGCAGTCTGGCATGTCCATACTTCGATGCCATTAATCTTAGCACCTCCAGCGAGTCCTCCATGTCGGAATATGGGCTAAATAAATGGTCAGCCTACGTGGACTGGAATTATGGAAACATATCGCGTGGGGGAGAGCGCAGCGTAATTGCGCACAAGACTTCCAGCGCAACAGTGGAAATGAATAACACTGTGGAGAGTAAGAGAGACGGTAAGTCCACTACAGACACGAAATCACCACAAAGCAAAATGTACGCACTGAACAAGAGAACAACTTTTCAACAAGCTTCGAGCAAAAAGATCCACGTGAAAGATCCAGTTCAGCCAAAGCAGCGAGGAGTGACACTGAATTTCCTCTGTAATGTTGAAGCCCCTGAAGGCACCAGGCGTCCAAAATGCTCCAAGAATTCACGATCCACCGAGGATACCGGGGCAGTGTCGGCCAGATCAGGATGTGACATGCAGTATCATCTCACTGAGAGCACAGGGGACACGCACAAAAGGGCCATTTTTGCATCAAGTTTGTTGAAAAATGTGATTTCCAAGAAGATGCAGTTTGAGCAGGAGCGCAAAATGGAGAGGGGTGAGATCCGTGACAGACAGAGGAGTCTGGGAAGAGCTTTGCACAGACAAACCTCAGAGTCAGGCTCAGGGCTGAGTGTTAACTCTGCTGATGATCAGCACCTGGAGGACAGCAGACCCAGTTCCTGTGGGCCTGCAGACGAACCGAAAACCAACAAAGCCCAAGAAGAGTCAGAAAAGGGACAACATGAGTCTCCAAAAGTATCACTCAGCCACAGCCAGAGCAGTGCATTCAATTCAGTGAAGGCAGATGAGCCAGAACCTGTAAAGGAGGCTGAGCCCACAAGTGACACACAACACACTGCAAAGGACGGATTAGACACCAACAGCATGCTGACAAAACTGCTTTTTGTTCCGAGCTACCAGCTTCACTCAAAAGAGAAGGGTTTTGCAGAAGACATGAGCCACACACCTGCCACAGCGGACGGCCTGCAGAAATTTGAAAAAGACGAAATAGGAAAGGGGGGGAAACCACCTGAGATAAAAATACGCCTGAGAAGTGTGAAAGAAAATAAAGGCTGTACATTGAATATTGCCAGCCTGTTAACCCCTAAAATAAGTTACAACTCTGTTAACACATTCAGGGCAGCAGGTGATGCTAAATGTCACATTCTATCTACAACAGATAAAATGCCAAACTTCACAGTCAGAGACATAAGAGACACCAAATGCAAGTTTCAAACGCCGATTTATCGCGTCAGGGATGTGCGTAAACTGGTAAAAAGCTCATATCGCTTTGTTTCTCTGGACAGTATTGAGAGTAAATATTCCACAGCAGCTGATAAACTTGAGGAAAAGGGCAAAACGGAGCCAGCGAAACGTTTATTACCATCTCCCATTGTGATTAAATGTCACTCTGTGAAGAAAAATGCTAAATCACAGGCCACCGAGGCATCACAGATCCAAGCAGGGCCATGTGAAACAGCCCAAAGGGAAAGTGCACCATCACATTGCATGACGGGCAGGGTGCCACCTGTCGTGTCCAAACAGCTACACACTGACCAGTCAGAAATCCAATCAAACACTGAAACCAAACTGACAAAGCAGAGGCAGGTCCCAGGGGAGACAGTGGATAGGAGGAATGAGCCCACGATACCAAAACAGGCTGCTATAGAAAAGCTTAAAGCTGCGGTCAAAACAATGGAGCAGCTTTATGTGTTTGATAGAAATGAATGGAAGCGTAAATCTCAAGCTCCACAGCCCATCACTGACAGCCATGTGCTCTCACTTATAGCCAGAGAGGAGCAAGGAGGAGAGCAGCTGGAGGCAACGAACACCGACAGGGTCCCTCAGGCCACAGAAACAGGCAGAGCTCAGGAACGTGAGGGAGCTGTTGATATAATCCAGGTCCCATATAACACCGACACTTTTAAAACACAATCCCAGCAGGGGAAAATATTTAGCAACAAAAGCGTCCTTCATTTTGGCAATGGCAAACAGCCACGTGTCAGCATTAGTTCAGTCAGAAACTCTATTCCACAAAGCTCTGCTCCGCAAACATCATCGACTATGAAAAGCTCCAGGGCACCGGCGGCTCCTCTGTCGGTGAAAATAGAGCCACTGAAACACGTCCAGGTGCAGCAGGGAAAGGTCAAAATCATTCCCACTAATCCCACTGTCACACATGGCTGCACAGACTCCGAGAACTATTTAACCATCCCGGGGATGGGGTACACAAGTGAAATCAAACTCTCGAGGGAGGGGAGTCAAGCCCACACAGGTGACAGCAAGACACCTGAGCAGAAAAGGTCTCCGTTAATCATGGAGTACCCATCAACGAGCATCTACCATCACCCTGCAGCAGCGACGACGACAGGGCCGCAAACCCAACCACAGGTGTTGTGCTTCTCTCCCACTATGTCTATGAGCAGAGAGGCAGCCCCACCGATCCAGCGCAAGATGCTTTTGGACCCCACAACAGGACATTATTACATGGTGGACACTCCCATACAGGCCACCACCAAGCGACTGTTTGACCCCGAGACAGGCCAGTATGTGGACGTACCCATGCCCCATTTGCCAGTGGCCCCTGTCAGCCCTGTGCCTCTCTCCTTGTCCCCCCTGACACTGAACCCAGGAGCGTATGCCCCCACCTACATGATCTACCCAAGCTTCATCCCCTCGCCCACTCTCCAGGCTCAGGCCGTGCCGGGCCAGTCTGAGGACGCAGGCGGGGACAAGGTAAAAAATGCCAGAAGTCCAAGGCTAGAAAAGAACACAACAGGTGCAGAGAGCGCGTATTACAGTGCAATGGGAGAGGCTCCGCAGGGGCCACTGCAGCTACCTGTGAGTTTGGGACATGTGACCAGCAGAGGAGGCGGAGCGAGCTCAGAGAGGAAGCCGGTCATCAGCATCACAACGCAACAAGGTCCAAGAATCATCGCCCCTCCTTCCTTTGACGGAACAACAATGAGCTTTGTAGTGGAGCATCGGTGACCAAGGAAACACCTCATCATACATGTAAGTTCCACTTTTAGACTGACACTTACTGTGTGAATGATGAACACAACTGTAGATTCCTTCTAACAGACACAGTCGATCAAGACAAATACGAACTAGAGAAAGATATTCACTGAATCGGTGCATTTGTGTGCAACAAGGACAGTTGTGTAAGCCATTGAAATGCAAGTGTGCATTTTTTTTAAATATCACAATAAGCAATGGAAAAATGAATTGAGTTAAATATTATTCAAGTACAGTGTGAGTAAAACAAGTTGTATTGAGAACAACTTAGTATAAAACAAAGAGACATATGCATCTCAACTCTCAATGAAATGACTTTGAGATGACAGTTTTCAAAAAGACACAAATACCTGCATAAATGTACTGAACTTTTACAGGACTTCTTTTTCTTTGTAATTTCTGTGTTGTAAATGCTGCTAAATGAGAAGTCTGGCGTGGACGCTGCAGTAGTGGTATGTCAGTGTTAATAGACATGCTGTAGCTTCTTGACAGGTAACCTTACTCCACGGAGCTCAGGCCGGTCTCGCTGGGAGATTGGATGTTCAGTCACAGCTCACACCAAGTTGGTTGAGTTCCCTTTTCTCTGCATTACACACCGTCGGGCTATTTTGATAGCGTGCGGCGAGTTTGTTTACACGGTTTATTCTCATGCCTGAAAAGTGTCACAGGAAACTATTCCAGTCAGTGACACCTCCATCAAGTTATTCTATAATCGGTGTTGTAAAATGCTTTAATTGCTCAGATAACATTACACTTCTTTAATGTGTTTGTTCCTTCTTCATGACATCTCGTGAGACTTTCTCACAGCTGGATGTGTTGGAACAAACTTTCTTAAAAATACGTGACGTGAAACGCTGCGCCAACAGTTGGAAGTACAGAGAAACAACATAACATACAATTTCTAAACTATAAGCCTGTTCGTTTAAACAAATAACAGCAGCATTTTATATGACTATGATTTGGCGCTATACAAATAAAGTTGAATTTGCTGTTTTCAACGATACAGGAGGTTGTTCATGTATTGATGGCTTAATGACAACTTACAACACAATCATACAGAAATAAAAAAATAATGAAACACTTGGAAAGAGTGATTATAATTAATACAAATTATATAGTTTAAGAAACATTTTAGCATGCTAATAATTATTTTATTTCCACTACACATTTAATGTCCCACTGAACCAGTGTAAAACAAAATTTGGTTGCTTCAGGTTTTGCGCGCTAAATCAATAAACTCAATGTACTAATGTAAGTTGTGGGGACTTAATGGTGGCAACAAACAAGAAGCAGATCCCAAACAAGCAAAGGCTGCTCATGCTCACACATCTTAAGGTCTTATCAGGAAAGAAGCTCAAGTTCTTAACTCCTCATTTAGGATAATTAAATGATATTGTGATGATGTTCATATTACAGTATTAACGATATAGACTCTTAAGGTAAAACCAGTATCTCTTCATTCTCTTATCAACATGAAGCTCCATCAAACTTTGCCTTGTGGCGACTATCGCGTCATAGCCAATTACCAGGCTATCAAAAACGATCTTTCTTCTGTCTCTTTTTTGAAGTAACATCAAAGTCAACTCAAATGTAGCTTCTATTTCCATTGCTTCTACTTCTTTGTTCCTGCTGAAGTCAGCATGCTAACCAGCTAGCATCGACCCCACCAGCTCATCTTGTTATTAACGATTGCGAGTAACTGTAGCGTTTGGGCTGACCTCAAGAATTAGCACTTCTTAGGGGGTGTATTATAAACACGGCTCTTGTAAATGAAACGATGGCTGAAGCTCTTGGCAAGTGAACAAAACATACTCCTGGTAAGAAAACAGGTTCTGACGCAGAGAAAACTTACAAAGAGTACCTTTAATAAAAGTTTTTTTTTATTACAGACATTTTCATATTGCAAGAAACAACAGGTGTAACTACTGACATTAATCAGGTGTCTGTTACATTCAAGTGTCTCCCGGCACAGAGCTCCAGACAGCTAAGAGAAACACTAATGTGCTTCCAGTTGTCAATTTGAAGCTGGTGTGTGGTGAAGCAGACAGTAGATCATTGCTGTAACCCACTCGATTGGAGTTTTAAATGGGAATAAAAAGTACCGAAAGATAGAAAAATAAACCCTTCTCTTCACCAAACTGATAATTAACTTTCAGTTTCTCATACACCTATAGATACACACTTACAACTGGTCACAGTCCATTCACAGCTAACGTGTCAGTACAATAATACAACTGCATGAGGGATAGATATCAGCTGGGTGCGTGGCAGGCAGGGGCCTTGCATGGGGTTGAGTAGTGGTGTGAAGGGGAACACAGGGTGTGTGCGTGTGTGTGCAAGTGTAGTTCGTGGGGGGTAGTGGTGGGGGTCTTTCGGGCGGAGGGACGTGGGGGCATCGCTGAGATAGTGATGCAGGAGGAAAAGGTCAGGCAATGTAAAGTATTTGTTGTGCTGATGCAGGGAGAGGACAGCTGCTCGGAGAGATCAGATGCTGCTGCAGCTCCAGCTTGGAAGCAAGTCTGCAGGGCTGAGATGGGGTCAACTTTTTATAGCCCCCTCCCCCTCTGCTTTTTCCTAAACAGGGAGAAGGAGGTGGAGAGCTCTGCCGACCTCCAGCACTCCTACATAAACAAATCGAGTAGCGTGCCCCCAGAAGTGAGCTGGCTGAATCTGGTCAGCTGGGCACAACCAGGAACTGCAAAGTGAAAAGTCACTGCATTATAATCGCCCTCTTACGCAAACCGAATGAAAAATAAATACGGTTTCCCTCTTAAACACAATTTTGTTTTCTTTGCATCAGTCTAACTAATACTTGAATATTAATAATTTCTTCTTTTTTTAGACATCTCCTGTCAAGAAGAATCTGGATTCAATCACCGTAAGTGCAGTACTTCCCCAGTCACTCCACCCTGCGATCCACTCCCCAGGACAACTTCCAACCACAATTTATACCCCCACTTTGTTGTGTTGTTTATCTGTGCAGCAAACATTACTGTATTCTCTATGCATTGCAGCACTTTGTAGGGTACATGGATTCAGCCGAATCCTCTGGCTGATGCTCTGCCATGTTGCTTTATAAATCAGCTTTGAAATACTTTCCATTCAGCTGCTGTTTAGAAATCGTATCTCTGCTGAAATGCTGTTTGGGCCCCACATCATGTCTATTCAAAAGGAAACAAGGCAGGTCTTCTATTAGAGTTCAGTGTCACTCATCATCGCCAAAGTCATTATTTCATCACATTATGAGTTAGACTGTCTTGAAAGAAAGCATATGTGACTTTCAAAAGGAAAAAATTACATTCTCCTCTTACCAATGAAAAAGTTTACTCAAGTTGTAACATGCAACCTTCCTCAAGGAGACATTACCAGGAGACATGTTTGCTGTTTCCTGCATGTGGTGTCATTTAATCTGTTTCTAACCATGGATTAAAAAGAGCTGAATACATCCCAGTGAGTTGCCATGGCTGCCAATTTATTACTCTTGGCCAAACATGCAACAAAAAAAGGCTATAGAGAAGGACATTTATGTTAACAGTAGATTCAAAATGTAAGAATGGTTGGTCGGAGTTTTTGCTGAATGAATTGGCAGTGTATCTACATCTAGTATCTGGTCATGAATTCATGGTTCTGAGTAAGGTTGCTATTGTCTTTAAAATAAACTACTATCTTAGAAAAAAAGGGGAATTCAATGTGTTCACTGGAAGTTACGTAGTCTTACATTAATCGACACAATAAGATAATTTATCACAATAATTACATAATACAATGTGTGTTTTACACAATTTTCTCAAGAACAGGGACCATATGTCTGCACTGAACCAAAAATATGCAGTAATGTTGAATTACATTATATTTTCTATCATTGTAACTTCAGTCAGAGGAGGATTTGAAATGATTTCAGGATTTCAAACAAATATATTGTAGAGTTTTCCAAGTCAACGGTAGCCAAATTATAAATATGTTACATTATTGTGTATGATGTTACTACCCCATCACTATTTTTTCACATTCACAATAACATTTCCATGTTTGTAAGAGTCTGTTGCTCACATTCTACTAAAAGTCCATGGTTCATCTTTGTCGTGACTCACAAAACGCTGCTAATACCTGCAGGACTGATGTGCTGTGTGAATTGTTTGTTTAATCCTAAACGCACTCATTTTGTATGTTACAGTGAAAAGAGAAACACAGAGTGTGTTGCTCAGATGTAGCAGAGCTGGGACTCAGGTTTAACAGTGTACTTAGATCATTAAGTAGTGTTGGGCCTAATGAGTCAGAACCAGCTTAGACATTTAGGGGATAACTTCCTCTACTGGTCTTAGTTTATTTTACACTTTTGTGTAATGAGATGGGAGTGTGAATGTGTGTTTGTGGGTGTGGGTGTGAGTTATGTATGGCATTTCAGCATTCTGTGATCGTACCACAGGGACTCATGTTACTTCACTGTAGACAGTAGTATACAGACTGTACATGTGCTGTGTGTGTCCGTTTCCCTTGTTTAAACTACTTGACCTTTTGCTTAAATGTGCATAAAGTGAGGTTTTCGGTATATTATACATTAACTGATTACACTCGGATAAGAATTGAAAAAAAATTGTTTTGCTTTATACACAATGTAGTTCTGTTTCCTTTTGAATACACATTGGGGCATATAGGCCATTGTGCTTTACTTGACTCCGTTTCAACAGCATCCCATGTGGGAATAATGCAAAACATAGATTGCTGTTTTTAGCATGTTTCAAAACTAAAGGTATTTGGAGCTGCTGGTCAGTCTGTGTACCTTAATTCTGTAAAATACATATGTTATTATGCCTCTGTGAAAACAGACTTTATTAAAATAAAGTACCCTGTGAGTTGATTATGAATTCATGCAGTGATTTGGAAGATTTGTTGTTGGTTGAGCAGTAGATTGGTTTGCAAATTGCTGTTGCAGCATTTAATGCATTTTGAGGTGAAATCTAATTCAAAATTTGAACATTTTATTAATGACATATTGTCATTCTTAATTATAATATTTTAACTATTGTTTTAAATAAATTTGCCTTCAAGGCAGTTGAGCACAGTGCACATAAAACAGTTATTTATTATAAAAAATAATTAAATGACTAAATTTATAAAAAAATAACATTTAAGAAATAAAATAAAACAACAATACATTTTGCAGAATCGAAAAAATAGAACGTTTGAACAACTTATATTTGTACGAACAAGTCCAAATTGAGAGATATGATAGTCTACCTCCTGCCATAGAGTTTTTAAAATATGTGTTTGAACAGCAAGTTGCCAAAGGTGAAAGATAATAAACATATTTTACTAATTTCAGATTATTTATTTTACGAGATTTACATATCATTACAATATATTTTGATTTGTAAGCTCCAATAAACCAGCGATTCTAATGTTGTCCTGAACATAAAACTTACAAAAACAATTCTCGTGATCATTATCAGTTTATTTTATGACCTTTATCTGTGAATAATAATGTACTTAATGCACTTGGATTGTCACCATTCTCTCTGTCACCAGTTAATGGCTGTAAATCTTGGTGATAGCAGGAGCACTATGTCAACTTATTGTAAAGTGAAACATTTGTGATGGTTTCTGATGAATTTTGGCCAAAGATGCACTGTAATATAGACAATATCATGTGTTAAAACATTCTTCCAGGTGTCCTTCAACAAACCTGATGACTTTGAGGTTCAGTATGAAAAACTGACTGTGTCAATGCTTGCTTTCATATAAAGAAAGATGGATAAGTGAAGGTGAGATGGTTTGAGGCAAGTGCATAAAGTTTGTAAAGGTTTGAAGTAAAAGGGGGGCCACATATTTGAATGAAATGCCTTCATGGCTCCGCAGTCAATTTGACATTGTACTGTGTTTTATGTCTGATGCCAACTGTGTTGCGTGGCTGCCCCCGAAAAAGATAGAGGTCAGGATGAAGAGCTCGGTACCTTGAAAGTAGGAGCGAGTGCTGTGTTTGCACTTACTCACTTGAGAGTAATGACTATGATGAATGTGTGTAATGTAGACTGACAAGCCTACATATGTTTGCAATAAATTCAAAATGCAAGCTACTCAACATGTTTGTGTCCATGATTTTTTGTTCCATGCTAAATATATATATATATATATATATATATATACTGTATATTGTATATATATTTGGGTAGTTGGAAAAATAGAAATCTTGAATGATCGATTGATTAATTAATTGTTTGATAAATGTTAATAAATCATTTTTGAATCTTCAAACCAACAAGCTGATCAAACAGTAGATGTGATTGGATTCTTCACAACATGGAGATCCCAAATTATGTTCTTAATTATTAAAGGTTTATAACTGATCTTTGAAATGTTAATGAATGATGTATTATTTATTAATTAATCCAATGTAGTAACTTCTTAATCCTCTAAATGTTTGGTTAAAAACATGGTGCCATTAATTGAGGATTAATTGATCAAATTTACCACAATAAGATAAATAAAATATAACCAAATTATGTCGCATTTTCTTCAATAAAGATAAAGCTGTGGCTACATTGACCAATATATGCATGTGTCCATCCCTAAACACTTAAACACTGTTGGATATTCCCTCACCTTTCCTATATTGATTGATAAATATATTAATGCGGATATATCTTTGCATTGTCTTCCCCTCGATCACCCTGACCTAATTATTGTGGCTGTCTGAGGTTTGACACATGGCCGATAGGGTTTCACCACAAAAAACACGGAAAAGTAAATGACATGGGTCAAAGGCAATCAAACAGATTTATGCCTGCAGAAGTACACATTTGGCATCTGCCAGCCTGCAAGGTTAGCTTCTGGTGACACTGAAACATCACCCGGGCCTGGGGCTTAAGTTTAACCTGACAGTTTGCTGCTGTTGATTTGGTTGCCATGGATGCAGCGAGACTGGCAGACACTGGTTTGCCCACAGCTGCTCTCGGTGGTTTCTAAAGAATCTACATTAAGGCCCAGTTGTTGTGTTTGGATGCCAGCAGGGGCTCTGATGTCACCGCTGTGACACAAGAAAAGTCAAGATTGATTGCCTCACCTGGATCAACAAGTCGCACTTTGGACAGTTAGGAACATTTTGTCTGACGTACCACAAACTACCAATAAACACAGGGGCTGGTTGTTTACTAGTGAAGCTAATGCTACTGACTGAATCTTCAAAACACGGAGTACAACGAAAAACGTACCTTTCAAAATCTGTGTCATATAATCTAGGATCAGTTTTAGTTTTCTATCTTGAAATATCTCAATTCATTCTGCACTTGAAACCATCAGAACTTCCAAACAGGAATCACTGATTTTCAATGAGCAAATCTGAGTCTACAGCCATTATCCAGCTCTGTGAGGCCAGTACCTTCAGCTTTTAATGTTAGCATAATAATAATAATATACTCTTGATGACAAATTATAATATATTAATATACTGAGATTTAGCAGACATTATACTATATAAACCAAACTCATGATAATAGTTTACCTTATTAGCATACTAACATGGCTAACCGACACTAAAACAGAGCACAGTTGAGGCTAATGATTTGTTTCGCTGGTCACAAATTAAAAGCAGTGGTGTCGGAGGGAAAGTAAGAGGATCAAATTCGATTCATCCCCCGGTAAATAGAAATAAAACAATCCATCAAATAATTAGATATAATGGTCTGGACCAAAGGGGTGAATCGAGAGCCATGAGCTAAGCTATTCCGAATGAAATTGCACCAATACTGCTGTTGTTTAGTACAGGTGAATTTAAAAATATCCTGCTGGGTCAAATTTGACTGCTTATCAGCTATGTGACATCAATACAGACGCTCTGTTAAGGTCTGTGATCATAAAATATATTAAAAATGTAATTTAATGTAATTTTTTTATGAGACATTTTTGGAATTTAAGCCAAAAGAAGGAATTGGAATGCCCCTTTAAAGACAAAAGGAACAACATATGTAACTGGGTAACTGTTTTGCTTAATCCATGAGCTGAAAGTCAAAGGTATTTCTAAGTGTTTCCAGTGGATGTTTATTTTCAGCCGATGTACAAAAAATATATTCAAGTGTTGATGGATTCATTCTTATAGATATGATTTTAATCTGCGAAAATAGTGCAAGGATGGATGGACAGATGGATGGATGGATGGATGATTCATGCATATATAAAACACAGAACTGCTCCTCCACATTAAATATATTTAATTAAAAAACAAAGGAATGTGAACTAAAAGAGAGAACTTTTGTTCATGGGGAAGTTAATTCATTATCTCCAGTGTGATATTTACATGCACTGTACATCTTCACTGTGACTGTGCTGGGGAAAATTACATTGGTACCATTCGTGCTGAGTATTACACATCAAGTAAAACATCCAGTATGTGCCTGTCATAAATACATTTTCAAAGAAATCTGATTTCAAACGAAATGTCAAATTAAAATTACTTAAATACTCACAGGAATGTAAACACAGCATGTGTTGTTAAAAAAAAACATTCACCAATTTTCCCTCTTTGCTGCTCGAGGCTGAGGTGTGATAGCTGTCTGAATGCAATGAATCCGCTCTGAGTGAACATTAGCTCCTGGACACAGCTTGTGGTGTCTCTACCAGCTGGAGTCAAAAATCCTCTTGCACATGTTCGAGTTCTCCTGGTGAAGAGGGAATTCAGAGCCGGGGACCAGCTGCTTCTTGCTCTTACTCGTCATGACGTTTTTACCTGATGACAGGCTTTCATATTTGGTCAGGTGTTCACTGAAAGCAGAACATTAAGAATCCCAAGTTAGGTTTTGTTGATTCAATAATAAAAACCCAAATAATCTTTTCTATACTGAGAGGGTCGTGCAGTACCTGTAGGGGAAGGTAGTTTTTTCCATCTGCATGCACACCAGGAAGGGATATTCAGAGAACTGGACAGTGGTGATGAAATCCAGCGATGCCTCGGTTTCAAAGCTGACCTCCAAACCTGTTCTCATGAAGTCCATGTCCACAGTAACATTACCAGTGACCACGAGCGCTCCTCTGAAACCACAAGTAGGTTGAAATCAAGTTATCCATTGCACAAAATGTTTTTATTATATTGGGTAGGAATGAATTGCAATGAATTCTGGATGATTCAAACAGGCCTCAAGTAATGATCAAATGATGCATCATCACCCGTGCTACCAGATGAGCTAGCAGGCACATGGCATACAAAGGCCTGAGTCGTCCTGCTGTGGCTGCAGGTTCGGTTCAGAGACGGCCCTTTGGTGACTTATTTTACTTTATCGTCAGTGCTGCTGGACACTAGTTTTGTTTTAGTTACTCCTGATATGCTCAAAATCACTTTTCTGTGACACTGGCCCCTTGATTTCCTTGTTTGAGGCCATGATTGTGTTCTCAAAAACACCAACAAAAAGAGAGTTTAACCACCTTGTGCCAACTTCTCCTTAGGTTCCAAGTCTGTGCCAGAGCAGTTAAAAATTCAACCTCTGTAACTTTGCTCATGGAGACATGCCTTGGCAAAGATGCCAGTGTGGTTTGTTCTGCTTCTATAGATAGCCTGCCAGTCTATTATCAGAGTGGAAGAGGTACAACTATGCTGATCCATTCACCTGCCTCTGCCATTCCCCTGCACACACGGGTCAAATCATTCTGAAGTCCAAACCCGAGATTTCACTCTGAACAGTGATGAAGTGCAGAACAACATCAAAACAGAAAACATTTCCTGTGACACTGGTCTAAAAATATTTATTGTATTGTAATCAAGAATATGACAAAGTGCTGAGGTGCAGACAGTCCTGTCCTGCACCAGAGAATCTCCTCATATATGGACATTAAAAAACCTGCAGCATTGCTGTTCAAACCTGGTTTCATCACCAGATGCAACAAGTTAAGCGGCACTGGCATAATGACGTGTTCTGTTTTCAGCTGCCATTGACTGTAAAGTTTTAAAATAGGGAGCTGGACAGAGTTGATGTCATGTCCAAACAAACGTACAAATGAGACAGGTGTGAGGCACGATATTGGATTATGTCCAACGTGCCGGTGGAAGAAGTGAATCAGACAGCGCTTATAGCCTTTCTAAAGTTCACATGAATCCACCATCCACAGGAATCTATTCGCAGCAGTCACAAAGGTTAGTTTTCTAGGAATTGTCTGTCTATCACAACGGCCTTTGCCCTCTGTTAGATCACACTGTACATATAGTTCTTCACCAACGCACCCAGTGAGATAATCGTTCCGCACTTGTTCTTTTCTCTGTGGCCAACCTACAGTATGTAGCACATCACAGTAAGGTTAAGGTTTGTCAGGCGACTCCACCTGCTGCGGCTGCAGACTGTATCATGTCTGGACTGTACCTGTTGTTGACGCTGGTCTTGGACTCTCTGTACCACAGACTAATCTCCATGCCTCCAGAGATATCGATGGCTAACCCTCCTTGAAACTCTGCACTGGCCTTCAGACCAGACTGCAGCTGGATGACCTGCAGGACCGGAGCGGAGTAGAAAAAACAAGAGAGAAGATCTGATTATGTTGCACTCTAGGTTTTAACACTGATAATTAAGGTTTACGCAGGATTTCATTGCAAAAGATTTGTCTTTGTCAGAATCAGTGGATTTGGGGATCAGTGCCTCAGACAGAGTAGAGAAGTGAGAAAGTATTGACACACTAACACATTTTTGGATTTGGTTATAATGAATAATGAAACCCTGATTCACACCACCAGAGATACCAACTCTGGTGGTGTGCATGGTCGTAACTTGTTACCTCAGAGTGGTCAGTCAGCAGGATGAGTCCCTTCACTACGTTCATGGGTTCCCCGGTCATTGAGAACATTTTTGACATGAGGTCACTGTAGCCCTTGAAGAATGTGACGGGCCTCAGCTGGACATCGAACAGCAGCGCCGACATTCCGGCAAATGACTCCAGGTTTTCCTCTCCCTCGTCGGGTGTAGCAGCGATCAGCGACTCCAGACCCTGGGCCTCAATTGCCACCTAGAAGACATGAGGAATATCCATACATTTCACTTAGGCATAGGAAAATTTCACTTACACTACCTGATATTTTAATTGTATCGTACAATCATTTATATCTAATCATTTCTTTTATTTCCTCACCTGCAGTCCATGTAGCATTGCTCCTTTACTAGCACCATAAATATTCATGTTGCTTCTCCTCAGGATCCCAGAGCCTGAATACAGGATGTCCAAACTGTATGTGGACGTCACATCAGCAGATTCTGCAGAGAATTGATTTTTTGCTTGTTAGACTTGCTTATTAGCTGTAATCTTACCAGTCTTATTCCGCAAAAAACGTTTTCTTGACTCACCAAGAATTTTGTAATTGGAAATACTTAAACGATATTTCTGGAAATCTTTGTTTTTGTAGGTTTAGAACATAAACTTTATATAAAGATAGACGATGCATTTCCTGTTCCCCCCGTTGTACAATAATTCAGCTGAACATTTTCGGATAAGGGTGCCGCCATCTTGCTCTGTTGACCACATTTGGAATGAGAGTAAGGGCAGTGATTGAGGTCCTGCTCGAGCAATCGCGAGCCACCCATCTCAGCTATCAATCATTATGTCTAACCTCATTGTTATATTATCAAATAACTAATTAAAACCAAACTTATTCGCTATATTAATACTTGACAACACACATCACACCTAAAATGACAGAAATTCTTTTTCTTCTTTGACTTTTTTACTTTGGTCCATGTCTTACCCACTAACATTGAGGAGGGGTGTATGACCTATAATGCAGTCAGCCACCAGGGGGCGATCAAGATGGTTTAGCTTCACTTTTGGGAACTGTCACATCGTTCATCTTTGTTTATAGTCTATGGTTGAGAGAAAACTGTTGATTACTTACGAGCCATGAATCCTGAGTAGGCAGATGATGACCCAACTTTAGCAAACCGGTTGTAGTTATGGGAATTCATGTCCTTCATAGCTTGGCGTATAATTTTGCTGAAAAATGCAGAAAACAATCATATGGTTACAGGATTCAAACCCAGTGCTTTTGAAAATCATTGTCAGTTTTTAAACACTTTAGATTTAAAAAGTATAGAATCTGTGTTACACCCCTGGATTTCCCTCTACACACCTGGCAGGCATCTGGAATCGGAGAATGTCCTGGATCTTAGACAACATGTACTTGTTCATTTCATGAGGCAGGTGTCCGATGGACAGGAGCAGATTCTTGACCTCGGTGTAGGATGGGTTGCTACTGAGGATGACGTCAGCAGCAGCCGCTCGCACGTTCTTCTCATAGATCCGTCGATTCTGGTGGTAAACCCTGTTCACTGTCCGTTTCACCTGAGGTGACAGGGAAATACATGGATTCTGCTTCTGCTCCACGCTAATTAAATCCACATATTGTTCACATCAACACACATCAGATCAAACAAAATGTTTACTGCTACGTACCTCATCGGTCATGAGCTCTAAGTCGTATCTCTGCAGGGCGGTGAGGGCGATGGTGTTGTAGGCTCCGACCTCGGACTCTGCGTATTTGGTGAAGATGGGAATGGCCTCGGGGAGCAGAGAGTTTTTTAGAGCCAGCAGGTACATCTGCACCTCAGATGCCACCTGTGTGCTGTCAGGACCGTCCAAAATCAGCCTCTTCACCTGCACCACTGTCTGAGAGGTAAACGTACAGCAGAAGGTTGTCAGTCAGCTCATGGATCCACTGAGGTTTTATCAAATTTCCAAAGAGGAAAGTTTCATGTCCATGACTATAACCTGATAATCCAACATACACTATCTTACCTGACATAAAACAGTCATGTGTTTCAAAATAAACGTTGCAGCTTTAGATTTAATATGAACTTGTATTTGTATCCATTCAGAGGGCATCTTCCACTTACCGGTAGGTTGCACTCTCCTTTCTTACACAGTTTGTGGATCAGGGCACCCATAATGATCACCACAGACTCTTTGATGTCAGTGCTGCCGATCTTTCCCTTAGAAATTTCCTGAAAAAGAAACAATTCTTATTAGAATTCATAGGAAACATAACATGCTGGCATATAATTTAAGAATATCTTGAAATGATATATTCTAAAAAAAATTCAACATTTCCCAAAATATTTAAAACATTACTATATTTTTGGGCAAAAATTCATATATGTTGAGTGGTTCTGAAGTGGAAAATACAGCAACAAACAAAAATGAAAATAGAAAATATTCACGTCATTAACTACTGACAACAACATGCCACTCACCAGCAGAGCCTGGAGCATCCTTTCATTGGGATGTGAAGCGAAGCCGCATGCATAGAGGAATCTCTCCTGCAGGACCAAACCTTTGGAGTCGGTGAAGTTGAGGAATTGAAGCATGGCATCTAGAGACGCAGCAGTTTGGGAGGAGGTCACAGCATCCACCACCTGAGGTCTGATAACAGCAGGACGACATGTAACAGAATAATAATGAGTGAATCCTCTTAGGTCCTGACATTGCAAAGCTTCAGAGTTACAGTAATTCAAAGAAGAGCAGAGTGGTGGTGTCAACAGGACGTAAATGATGTAGGAAAAGTGGAGAGGCTGCTTTACAGAGATGTCTTGCTGGCACTCTTCAGGACTTTAAGGATCTCGTCCTTGGACGCCTTCCGAATGCTCTGGATGAGGGCCAGGAAGCTGCGTGGAGCCATGGATTTGGACAGACTAGCTGGCTCCAGCTGCTTCTGTTCAGTCTGCCAATGTTCGAAAAGCTAAAAAGGACAAACACGGGAGAGGGGATTAGAAGACAGATCATCGTTAGTCAATCATTTCTGGACAGTAATAAACAGTATCTGTTTAATAATTGTGCTTTTTAAGAGTAATTTTGTAATAATATTCAGAAGAAAATCAAAAGAGAATGAAATTTACATTTTACAGATTCAATAATTGTTTTGTCTTATTGAAACTGCATATGAAAGACTTCATATCCTATAACTTATACATTTATTAATAGTAACCGGCACATTTCTCATTTTTCCCTCACTGCACTTGTTGTGCACATTTGCACCCCTCTGGTTGCCTGTGGAAAAAACGAGGTGGAGTCATGTAGTGATATTGTTAAGAATAAGTCAGACTTGTCAAGAAAGACCAGTGATAAGACAATGAGACAGGTTTACAAAAATAATTCGGTTGAGCCAAACTCAAAGCACCTTGTTTAAAACCTGAATGATCCTCTTTGATAAAATGATAAAAATAAGACCCAGAATTGCCAGAATTATTCTTCAGAGTTGCAGGAAGGAGTTTCAAAATCTATTTGGTTTGAGTTGTGTCTGTGTTATTGTTGTGTTTGCACAGACAGAATATATGGCGTCTGTCCATGGTGGCAAGACAGAACCGTGTTTGTGTATAAGCATGAAAGTGAAGGTGTGAACTCACTGATGGACAACCCTTGCACTGGGGTTTGAACTTCTCAGCCACGATACCAACAGCTGCCAGTTTGGCATCGATTGACTTGACGACCCCTGCGACGTCTTTCCCAGCAGCTTCCAGAGGTCCAGCCCCCATGCCTGTAAGCGTGAGGGATTGCCTGGAAGACGAGAAAATTCAAATGTACAATCTGCTCATGTGAGACACAGAACAGCAGATTTATTTGCTGATAAGCTATTAACCTGGACACGACTTTAGCTGCCACAGCTCTGCGGGCGTTAACGCCCAGGAAGTGGATTTCTTCAGCCACGGCAGAGCGGATGAAACCATCCTCAAGAGTGAACACTGTGACAGAGCTGGACTTCCTGTTCACACCCAAGACCTGAAGGGGGACATGTTGACACGTGATTCAGCAAAATTCATATTTTAGCACAATTTAATGTGTTGGTCTGATCAGAGACTCTATATAAAGATGGATGACATGACTGCTCCCCAAAAGAGAAGAGAAGCCAAAATGTCTCAATCGCCCCCTGGTGGCTTACTGCAGTACAAGTCATAAACCCTGCCTCTACCATGTTAGTGGATAGAACACTGACCAAATGAAAAGCCAAGTCAAATTTTTTCTGTCATTTTGGATAGTTCTTATCACACTGATGCTTTCTAGTTTGGTTTTAATTAGTTATCTGAAACTCTAAAATGTCATGATTGACAGGTGAGATTGACCTTGACACTCTGATATAAGGTCTCGAATAAGTAAATAGAACATCAGGTCGTAAGACTTTGAATCCAAATGATTTCAAGATGGCTGCGTTTGTATCAGGAATATTAAGGCTTCATTTCTGGACAGTGTTAGGAAGGGGGGACACATCGTCTATTTCGATATACAGTCTATGTTCTGGACGCTGACTGACCTGACTGTGTGTGGTGAACCCAGTCTCTGCCGTCTTACACGTCTCCAGGTTCTTGGTTCTCGTCACTTGACCTTGAGCTGCCTTGTACTCGACTTTACACCGTCCAGACACATCGTTCTGTTCAAAGACACAATTCAAGATGTTACATGTCTTACAATATAAAATACACAAATGTGATGAGAGGCTTGGGTCATTTACCTCGATAACCTTCCCAGTACTGAGCTGTAGTTGCAGTAAGCTGGCCAGCCCTCTCTTAAGGTTTTTGATGGTTACAGGTTCAGCCCAGTAGGAATAAAATGCTTTAGCCTACAGCAGATGTGTGAAAAGAAAGCAACATGTTAAACAGAATTTTATGCTTTAACTATGGAAGTGTTACATGCACTGTAGGTGAAGCAGCTGATGCAGCCCTGTACCTACGTGCTGCATCCCACAAAGGCTTTCAGGGTGTCAGCTTTCCCTGCACACTTGTGCACATGACACATGACATCAGGTCCTATTTACAGATCATTACTTATAAAAGTGACATATATTCTATGAAGCACAGATCAAAAACAAAGCAGAAATACTTTGGCATTAGCACATTGCTTTTAGAGCAGGAACACATCCCAAACATAAACTAGAATCTGACTAATGCTGGATTATTGTGGCAGATGATGATAATTAATAGGTTGAAGAAAAATCTTGTAATGATATATCAACCAATTTAGTTTTCAACATAAATATATAATATAAATAAACATTTATGATAATTATTCCTTATTAAATAAAGTAAAAGGCTGACTATGATAATGATATGACTTATATTAATGACAAGCTAAAATATATCATGGGTCATGCTATTGTATCAGTCGGGCCTAAAAGTAGCTTATTAATAATAAAACATGAATACACAGCCCTGACCTGTTAATTTCGCACAATTTTTATTTGTTTTTCGGTTATCGTCTGATAAATAAGATTCACATCCCACCGCAAAGTTCTCCTGTGACATTTCACTTTGGTTGAATAATGGATTCTGTGTCCTGGTCATGAGTGTAGAAAGTGGCGTGTTACATCATCCCACACTGTCGCCTATACAGTATGTAATTTATCTGTGGCGCTCAACCACAACATCAGATAGGAGCACCAGAAATAGATTGTCCACTGCTGCTCTGTGTATCTGCCACAGCCTGCCACTGTTATAAATAACCAACAACACCAGGGGAGACACTGATCTATCGTGTTTCTCACACACACACACACGCACACACACACACAACACACAACACACACACACACAAAACAACAGTTCATTCGTCCACACTGAAACAACATTAAGCCTAATAGGTGAAATTTTAGCCAAAATGTAAGTGCTGCTTTATCTTAGCGAATTTAAAATATTGTTTCTCATCTGGAGAAAAGAAACTACTATTTCTCAGAATTAGAATGACACTTAGTGGAGCTCATACCTCCACTAGGGCCAAACGAGAAATATGAAGAAAAAGAGGAAGTGGTTTGAAATTTGTAAATAATTCATGTTGTCATAAAACAGTTAAAGAGAGTGTGTAAAACAAAACATCCTGGATCTGTCCCTTAACGTACATCTGCACCATATTTGAATGGGTTCTTCTACATCCCTCCAGTGAGTAGTAGGAATGTGCAATATATTCAGTAAGATGTTGAAGTATTTTTATTGCTCCACTGTAGGTTGCTTGATCATTTTACTGGATTTCTAGACCAACATTAATTCAAAGTCGTTTGTATTTGGTAAAGAGATATACTCTTTCAAACAGTTTCCTCAGCAATATATACCATCATATTATTCTTCTCCCAAGGTTTTAAATGACATATCTTACAGCCAGCTTATTGCTAAATTATTATCGGATGATATGACATGAGAACAGAAGATAAGTTTGGCTGAAGCTCAAACATGTCACAAATAACATGAGCCAAGAGCCTGAACCTGCCGACCTTTGCACACACACACACACATATGGGATTTCCCCTGCCAGCATCATCACTCCAGCACAGCAAAAGTAAAATTCAATAATTCACTGAAGACATCCATTACAATTGGCTACTGAACTTATGTCCCTTATGTAAATACCCCTCATATGTTTAAGACTCTTAATTAGGGTTAGGGCTGGGTATACATTATATTATGTATAAAACAATTAGTACTATAAATCAATGCAGACCATAGTACTGACAATATCCCCTCCACTACGGTAAAGGCGAACAACTTTGACAGCATATTAAAATAAGAGAAACATCTTAAACAATAAGAGCTTGTACAGATGATACCTTCTGTTATTTCAATGTCATTTTGACATTTGCACTGATAAGAAAATAATGAAAATGAATATACAGTCAGTTAACTCACCTTTCCATTTCTAAGATGCAACATGAAAGGTTTTGTCAGAGCTGCCAGTTTGGTTTTCCCCAAAACACTTTCGACTGTTGATCCATGGAGGACACTCTTCTTCTCAGATCGATGGGACAAAGGCTCCAGCCTCACATTTGAGATCTATTCAACGGAGATTCATTCACCTCATCATTCAAAGCTTTTTTCAGACATTTCAACAAACTATCAGTTACTCTGAGGAAAGGGGAGTGAGCATACTCAACTTTGTGTTCACAGTTACAAGTCACTTAATTAAAAGTTAAGTAAATGCACAACATAATGATGTCCTGTTGTCTCTCTTCATACCGTCAGTTGGATCAGCTGGTTGTCCTTGCTGCTCGGATCTCTCCACACCAGGTTGGCGTCCACATCACTTGAAATCCTGTATCCGACGCTGCCCTCTCTCGACCCCCGGGCCTTGTCCACCAGCACCTCTGTGGTGTAGCTGAATTTGTACAGCTGGTCGTTGTTGAGCCGGGGTCCTGCAGCTCCACCTGAAGAAACACAGGACACACACGATGGTGAGGAAACATGAGCGGAGGAAGTCAGAGTCATCTGAAGAGGGACTCTCAGCTGTTATATTATAAGGTCTGATTGTGCAGATTCATTAACCTAGGTTTTATTTTTTAATGTTTCATATCACGTCAGCACCTTAAAATGTTTTCATTTTAGTCTTAGCTGTATCCTCATATTTGAATTCACTTTAATATCTATTTCGTCTGACTTGTTTCTCATGTTGTTCTCCTAAAATTCACAAGGAGTAAGAGGTGAGACGAGACATTTAGCGAGTCATACGTGAGACTTAAGGGAGATACACGGAGACTTAAGGGAGATACCTTGCTCAATGTATTAATGGCTCTCTTTATCTCCCTTAAGTCTCAAGTATGACTTGCTAAATGTCTTGTCGCACCTCTCTCTCCTTGTGAATTGTAGAAGAAATATTTGGAAACAGCTATAAGTTTGAATTATCTTGAGACAAGGCTGTACTGCATTCTGTACACAAAGTCTGTATAGAGTATAAACAGATCATTTTCTCCAATATCTCAACAGATAATATCAGGTCAAATAATCTCCTAACTTTTGTATTTTTCTAAATTTGACCTCCACTAAACACACTTCTCTATTTCTCATCCTCTTTTCATTTGCTTTTCAGGAAGACCCTCCCAGGAGGCACTACTGAAGTGATTCAATCACTAGGTGTGTTCACAGTGTGGTGTAGATAAAAATCTCTCCTCTGAACAATTAACGACAGGCTGATAGGGCATTAGGCCCACGAGGGAAGACAGACTGACGTGTCAGTATTAGATTTCATCACCAGTCTCTGAGGAACGTGGAGCTGAATTCAACAAATAAATGAATGAATGAATCTGGATCAGTTTGTCTTCTATCAAACACAGAATTAGATATATCAAGAAGCAAAAACAACCTGCCAACTTTTTGGTTTCATTATTTTCTTTGACTGTTACTGCTGTTTTGAACGATACCTGTTTTTGACGTAGATTATTTTGGAGCTTCATTATAAGAGATTTACTGAAAGGATCCCCTCACCTCTAAACATCCCAAGTAAATAAGCACACAGAAAAAAGTCACAATAAGTCATCCACTCACCTTTGGCAGAAGCTGAGACAGAGGCGACTGTACAAAGCAAGAACACAACAAGAGGTAACATTGTGTGTCCTCTCTCTGCAGCCAGATGGATCAAAACCGACGCACACACACACACACACAGAGAGGAGAAGAGTCAGTGTCAGTAGCAGCAGAGGGCCAAAAAAGAAAGGCAAAGCAAGTCCGAGCTTCTCCTGTTAGGTTTTATCACAGAGGAGGGCAGACTCCAAACTCCACGCTCAAGTACTAAGTACGAGATAACCAGCGAATCATTAACTGGGCCCGCACTGATTCCACAGGGACCTCTGCTATTGGCAGATGCAACCAGGTGCCCTCTTTTAATACAGTGGGCCGGCTGTGATTGATTGATTGATTGATTGATTGATCAATGAAATGGGATTATCTGATCATTCAGCTTATCAATAATCAAGACTTGATGTCTGGATGTTAAAGTCTCCAGAGGCAGATGTCAACAGATAATGGGTCATGTTATTTTTGATAGAATTCATAAAGAAACATGTATATTTACCAGGAGGTGGCGGAGAGACGTCCTCATGTTCAGAACCTTTCACCTACTTCCTCCCCAGGATGAACAGTCAATACTTTGTCATTGAGTCTTGGTGGAGGAAGTGGGCAGTCTCACTGTGGAACCAGCCCTCCAGCTCATATTGCAGCAGCTGAGGAGGACCTAAGGTTTAGCAGATTTCAGTCACAGAAAATGAATATTTTCTCACCATGAATGTCCTTGGAGTTCACAAACAAAATTGCCAGATGTGGAAGATGGAAGATTGCAACCACCCTGTGATATTGCAGTGCTGTTCCTCATCACCATGTGAATGGATGGATGAGGGCTGATCAAAGGCCCCATCACCTGAAAGGATCCGTTAAAGTTTCCCTCGTTTTACCATTAATCATTTTTCATCACCAGGACAAGAAACTCATCTTCACACCTACTCAACTGTCTTTATTCAGATAGAATAGACCAAACACTCACTCAGTATTGTATCATTCTCACCTGTTTCTTACACTGCACTGTTTTTACTTAACTTTTATTTCTTATTATTTTATTTTATTCAATTCTCTAACTCAGTTTAATTACACTCCATGTGCTTTTTTTATTATCTCTGCCAGGGAGGTTTTGTTTTCACTCCTCTAAATGTGTTTGTTGGTTGGTTTGTGTGTTTGTTTTTTGTCTGTTATTTAGCAGGTTTGTGTTCAAAAAGTACTGACAGACAACAATGAAACTTGAGTGGATGTGATATGTGTCTGAGCACCATTTTAGTTGTCTCATTATTGTCATTATGCCTTTTAAACCTTGTATAAAGCCCTTTATATTTCTGGGCTGTAAACTGTGGTTTACAAAACTTGTCTGTTAGTAAATCTGATTTTACGGCCCATCTTCATCTTATTTGATGTGAAAAAAAAGTTCAGTCCTTAAGCAACCTAAAGCCCCTCAGCCAATTTTTAAAAAATCAGTTTTAGTTTTTTACTTACTTTCTGTCCTTGTTTTGTTTCATTGTTATTTTTCATTTCCCTACTTTTTAAATTTGCCTTGGGTATAGGTGTAATATAAATGAAATTTACTATTATTATTATTATTTAATACTTGTATTATTAGTTATTAATCTGATCACATATTTTGCTGGTTGAATCTCATGTCTAAAAGATATAGTTAAAGTAGAGAGTCAAATATTAAATCTCTCATTTAACTGAGGTGATAGGAAAACTGAAAATACTCAAGAACAATTTTATAATCTTATAATTCTCTTTAAGAACAATTTTTACAGAGTAGATTTGGAATATATAGCAAAACTAAATCCATCCAGTGGATGTCAGTGTTTGACCATGATGAGACACAACACAGCTACACAGTGACAGAACATGACCACACAATGATCTCAGAGGGAGCCTTCAGCCAGGGAGCGCTTTTGTGTGTGCCCAGGGACCCATTTTCTCATAATGACCTCCAGTCACAAGTTTCTATGAAGCAAATGAGGTCACTATTCTAAGATGGGGCAATATTAACTTCATATTTCAACACTCAGTTCTCAAACTCAGTGGGAGCCAGTAGAGGGCAGTGACATTATTAAAAAAATGAAAAGGTAAATTGCAAGTACATGTCCACTGGGGGCTGTCAGGACAGGGAGTCAGCTGATTTCTACTGTGTGAAAGACATTTTCAGGAGACACGTTACTATAGCAACTTCTCTGGTTGTGTGACGATCATTAAAATCAACTGTAGTGTTTAGTTCGAACACATCTAACATCTGGATGAGACACCTGCACACACATGAATTCAGTTCATGGGTTATATTTCAAACAACGGTTATGGCGTCTGGATGATCAAAAACTGCAGAGTGAGTGAATGCGTTTGAGAGGAAGCTTGACTGTATCAGCAGCAGTGAGTCTGATGTTGTTTTTCTATAGAGTTTAGAAAAGAGCTGGAAGTAACTCTGAGGTATCTGGTCAAAGGTCAGACCAGAGGTTTGTAATCAGTCGCTGATAACACAGCAAACACACACGTATCAAAGCTGTCTATCTACTTTAAATAGCTAATTACCTGTGATGTGTTGAAAGAAAAGAGTGTGTGTTTCTTGATGAGATGGGACCATGTAATGTATATAAACTATACACTGATGACGTGTCTCCACTTCCTCCCACGCCCCAGACATGAAGCCGAAACATATTGAACCCAAAAGCTTCCATCTTGTGTATTTGGAGTCAGAGTCTGTTCAGCAGCGAGGTTTCCACCAATATACACGCTTGACCAATCATGAAGTTTCACCAGGTTGTTATAGCATCAAGTAACTAACTAAAACCAAACTTCACTAATCAACCAAACTTAGAGGAAAAATTAGCACTTGAACTAACATCAGTCAGTGTTATATGAACTACCTCAAATCATCTTTGAGAATAAAATATTTGAGGAGGACTTTGCAGCCAGCCACCAAATCAAGACCATTTGGCTTCACTTTCAGGGAGCTGCCATGCCGTCCATCTTTATTTACAGCCCGTTGTTGTTTTGGATGTGAAAGGATATGAATGATATGTTTGTTTGACACTGGCTGTAAAGGGACAATAACCTCTTTGGTTTGGGTGTGTTTGATTAGACGTAAGTGACTTTTGTCCACAGTAAACCCTCCACTGTTTGTCCTGTTATCATTACTGAAAGATCCATGCAGCCCCCTGATCCCTTGGGCTCCTGGGTAAAAGGCTTTACTTAACTGTTTTTTTTGAATTATTAGAAAAAATGCTGTTGAATGTTAAAGTTTGACAGAGCATAACAAAAAAACAACACATTGCAACATGGACCAAAATATAGAAAGAAACACATTTATTAAGATATATATTTACAACTTGTCACTGTCCATTTACAAGTATCAGGATTACACATGAAACAAAATCATCAGGAGTATGTAGAAGGTACAAGTATGGCACTGAGTGGTAAGAAAGAGTGAGATCAGTAAACACCAACAATCATATCAAGCTTTTAAGTGGGGAAATAAAGATATTTGACATATGGCTGCTTTATACATTGATCAGAAGATTTCAAACTGCATACTGTATACTGGTTAACATCTTTTGTGTATGTTCAGGAAAAGCTGCGTAACCTGCTGCAAGGTCCCCTTCACTTAATTCAAGAAAAGGATGTTTTCTCTTCCATGCTATGCTGTTCTGTTTAGAGATGTTCTGCAATTTTACCCTTAACGACAAATATTATGATACCTGGACTTACCGAGCACCGATCTAATACCAGTGCATTAAAAAAACAACTTATAAACGTATTTTCTATATATATTCTACTAACCCTGTATGAAAGTAATGATGGCTCTCATTGTTGTATGGCCTGGCTTAGAGAGAATTAAATAACATAGAACTTATTTTATTAGAGTAAAAGAACACAAACAAATAAATCAGGGCATAAACAGCTCAAAACTGATCTCCTGCATATGATACATGTCGCCGTTAAACCTTTTACAACTTTCCAGTGTGAAATATTGCCAAATTGCTGACATAAGCTAGCTCTGGCTAACGCTATGCTACACCCAAAATCACTCCTTCTCTCGCTCTTAAAACAGTACTTCCCAGCAAGGCAGCACAACACAAGGTTGTTGTATTGGGCATGAATGACAAAATGAAATCCAGTAGTGTAGCGTTGGCCAGAAAATATCTTCACACTGTACAACTGCAATGTTTACCAAATGCAGGACTTCAGATTCAAGCTATTTACATTTTAAGGAAAAGAAATTAGCACTTTTTTCTGAGTGAAATAAATATACTTTAAAGATGTGGCATCGCTACATGGATTTGCGCACTCAGTGTCGATGCCTGACCCGGTATTATCTGAGGCATTTTAGATGCTGGTATGAGAACACGCCTAGTTCTGTTATACTGCAGATTATAATGTTTAAAAATCTAAACATATAAATTGTATCTTAGTTTCCAAGTTTTCATTTAAAAATGATGCTGGTGCGAGCGTCCGTGTGCTCTGATTTCAAGTACAACAAGATGTATTTATAAATGATTTCTATGTTCATCAGGAGCTACCAGCACATCTTTCTTTATGAGCCTTAGAATTAGCTTGTATTGTTATTTTCCAGTGAAAACTTAAAGATCAAAATGGGGGGGGGGGGAAATGCCACAACAAAAACGACATCATCATTAGGCAGATTTCATCAAAGAAACAAATCAACAACAATCTTAAAAATTTAGAAAAATGAAAGAGTGAACACTGATAATAAGGATAAAGGTAAATGTGCAAGGAACGGCACAACACTTAAAATGTGCTGAAACATTTTTTTTCTGTCAGGCTGCTTTTGAACAAGATGGATCTGACAAATATAAAGCACCATAAAGTTGCAGATGCAGTTTCAAAGTTGTTTTTGTAAGGAAAGTTCCCCCTCCAGTGGCCGTTGCGTGACTAACAGTCAGTCATGACAAAAGCTGAGTGGCTGCAATGAGCATCATCACTTCATATGAAGATTAAAGTGCATAAGGCTGAGTTCTTTTTTAACTTATTATTTACATGCCACATCTTCTGGTTTCTTTCAGTATATTTAAAGATTTGACGTCACTGCCAAACTCATACAAACTGCAATTTTACAAACCTACGACATCCATGATTTCTACCTCAGCCCCACAAAACTGTATATATCTGTATGATGAGTGTGATCAATCCAAATATGCAAAGAAAATTTTAAAGTAAACTCTCCGTAGCTTTAAGTATATTTCCCTAATTAAACATTCAACAAAGTGCTAACCAAATATATTTTAAAATACTTTACATCAATGAAATACAGTTAAGAGAGCCAATGTCCTACAAGTAGACAAAAGGCATGCAGTGCATTTCCAGAATCACTTCAGCTCTGTACACAACCCTTACATGCAGTGTTAAAAACCTGCAGCTGTGAGACGTATAAAACCACGAGCCTTTTATAAATGAAGTGCTACCTCAGAGAAAATGACCAATATACCTTTACATGTCCAGAGATCCTTAATCATCACAGGCTCGTCTACCACACTGCATGACATCACACCTGCCAATACTGCATTAATATTGTATAAAGAGCTACAGTACATTTCAGAGGTTGCTCTTCATTCAAAAACAGGCCACGGATAACTCTAAAAATAACTCTAAAATTTACTATGTACATATGAAAGAGGCTCGTCTTTGCTGGACACATTAACTGATTGATTTGATTTCCGTTCAGAGTTGGTGTCCAAACTGCTGAGTCCTGCAGAAGAAATAAACTTTCAGCATAAAGACAATCCACAGGGGAGGGATGGGCTCGATTAGTTCATTCTGAAATGTTAATGATGAAACAGAATATTACGAACCTGGTACATCCGTCTTGCCTTTGGTGACTCTGTGGAGGTCTTAGGTGAACAAACTGCATAAAACAGACGGCAGATTTAAGAACAATCAAGTAATAAAATGCACAGATACAGAACAAGACTTGCTAACAGATCTTTGAGGCCGTACTGAGGCTAAAGCATTATTATTATTATTGTTTCTTGTTTTAGTTTTAAAGGCAAAATTTTGTTCCTGAGTGAAGGTTGAGATTTTAAACTCTTCTTTGTAGCTCAGGGTTATCCCTCCTGTTGATACTCACCAACTCTCTCTCACGGCTTCAATGTCACTCACAAGATTCTGTGCCAAACAAATGCCGAAAATCTGAAACCAAAGAAACAAACCGACGAGTCAGATTGATGTGAATTTGACAGGGATCAGATGTCAGAGTAAACCGCTGACACTGTTCCTCACCTGTAGTAACGCAATCCCAATAAAGATGCCTGCCACTACCGTCAGGTTGTCTTGAAGCCACTTCTCAAACTGAGGGACGCAGCCTTTGATATAAATGAAAGTTCGCTGTTCGGAGTCCTGGAAGAACAGAACACACAAGTCAGACCAATACTACAGCCTGATAATCACATGCAGATGAAACATTGTGGCTTTTACTTTTATTAATCCTTAAAAAGCCTGAAATCTTAGAATTACAGTGCAGCTGACATTTCTTATGAAGATTTTTTTTCTTCTTTATTCTTATTTTCATTACCTGGTTGTTAACACACACACTCCGCTCACTGTTTTCCTGCTCTGACTCATTAAATCTGCTCCACTCTGCCTTTTTTTAAAGGCGAGAAAACAAACACAGCCTTTTCCTTACATTATGCTTCTGTGGAGTACAGCCAAAGCTAATGATGAGGGGGGAGGGGGTTTCAATCCCCATTGCATTGCTGCAGCATGAGTAATACCACAGGAGCCAGCATGCTGATGGAGAGCCAGCTGCTGCATTTTGGGGGAATGGGGAGTTTTGGGGGAAACACAGTGAAAGAGCAACATTGTGCCCAGGGTGGGGAACCTAATGACCTCATGCGGACATATAACTTTCACTGAGGTAAAATAAGTGAGAGCATTCACACTCGTGCTGTTTTATGGCCCCAGCGTGGTTTCAGACAAGGGGAGGGTCTCAGGTTCTGTTATCTCACCGTTTTTGCTCGGATGTCGTATCCACACTGAGTGTTGATGACGTCCTCCTGTGAAGAGAATTCAGTTCAAGTCAAGATATTTACAGAAAATATACAGTTTCAACATGGATTTCATTTTCTTTTCTTTTGTAATGATGATTTTGTCACTTTTGTCAGTGTCAAGATCACAGACTGTAAATAAAGTTGGACGTGATCACTCCTCAAAAGTGAAGCTAAAGCATCTTAATCGCCTCCTGATGGCTGGCTGCATTATGGTCATAAATCTCGCCTCCTCTATGTTAATGGTTGGGACATGGACCAAACTAAAATGTCAAAGTACACGTTACGTATTTTTTTATCACTGTATGTTCGAGTTTTCAAATTCCTGATACCTTTGTTTTTAATTAGTTATTAGATTGTTTTTTAAAAGAGGTGAAACATCACGATTGACGTCTGGTTTTTAACTTTGTATGGCATTCAACGAAAGACAGACCAACATTCCAGCCTTAACTTTGTCTCATTAACTGTCTTAAAATCTGCCTGTGAAGACGTGGCCTCAATTACCTAAATTCAATGCTTTATATTACTTATGTTGCACATTTATTTGCATGGAAAATTAATGTTCTTTACATAAACTGCATTCATCAACAAGTGATATGAAATCATAAAAATGGGTCTTGTAATAAAACCTGGCCTAAAGATGCTAAGGTGTGTCTCATGTTTGGCAGATACAGAAGTCAGTGTCCAGTGCAAGTGTTAACATCTAGGAACATGGTGTTTTTTTCATTTCCTGTTGATGCAAATCATCATGAGGTGTTTCCCCTGTAAGAGGCTGACCTCTTTGGAACCGCATGTCCTTATTTCAGCATGAAAACAGGCTCTTGTGAAACCTCCATTACAGTGAAGTGAGTCTGCTGCTGTCACTGCTTTTCTCTGTGCAGCAGTTTTCTGCCAAAAAAAGTGCCTCAGTTTAAGTTAACTCCTCCCAGCCGCTTTGCTGTGCTGGCAGTGTCAAAGAGGACACTGAGGCCTGGACATCCTGTTGGAAGCCAACAACGTCAGTCAGGCAGCTGGAGGATGCGGATAACCAGGCTGTCCTGTCACAGGGAGGACCTTCACAATTTCCCCTCCAACAGCAGACAGCATACATGTTTCAACATATTTAACAGAGACCTACTGAGATTAAATTCTACCTAAGAGAAACAAGAACATCAAATTACACCCAGGGGTTTGAGTGTTTTACCATAAAAATTATTTACTGGTTGTGAATTAGAAAGACCTCCAGTTAAATCTTTTTTTTTTTCATGCCTCTTATCTGTCATCATTCTCCTGTCAGTAATTGTATTAACTATTAAAACTAGTGTAGTACAAGTACAAGTCCTACAGGTGAGATGACTGTAAACTAACATCTGTTATTTATTCCCTCAAACACATAAACATCCAAGATGTCCCTCTCTCTCTCCCTCCCTATCCCCTGGTGTTCCTCTGTCTGTCCTTTCTCTTCCATCAAGTTTTCTGCTGCTGGACCTTCGGCCTTCCTAAGACCTCTCTCCCTCTCCTGGCTTTCAGTGACTCATTCCAGATGTTTTAGATCTGGATCTTTATCCTCCAGGATCAGCCTCCTTATCTCTCTCTGTCCCCCTCTTTGCGTTTGTTTCCTGGAGGAGATGAGGTCATGTTTTGTCCAAAACTTTTTCTCCGTTTGAGGGTCTGAGCACAGATTGTGTCATAATGCTGCACAGATTGCAAAGCCTATTGAGGCAAATTTGTGATTTTAATAACTTTGGATTGACTTGTGTTTTTTGGTGACACATACCGCTGGATCTTTGGTGCAGCAAGAAAATGGCACTCCACATTTCTCTCGACTCGGGTTCGAATCAGTGCAGTTGAAGTATATGTTCAAATTCCAGTCATCTGCTCCAAAAGCTCCACAACATTCCCACTGTGAGTTTAAAAAGACAACAACAGCTCATATTTATGATCCTCACAAAGTAAAAACAACACTGAGGTGAAATCAATACTCGGCATAAGGAAAGATCATGCTCACATATTCCTGGGTGAAGTCTATCAGGTTCTGCAGGTCAATGTCGTCCCTGTACGCGCGTATGTTGTTGTTAATGAAAAAGTTAAGCTGGTCCTTGATCCAGTCTTTGAAGACAAAGGCCAGGACTCCTGCAGTCAGCTCCAGGAAGAAGATGATACCCAGGAACACGGAGAACTGAAAATACACAAACATTCACAGCTCTCTGAATTTCACTAATAATATTATGACACCAATGGAGGCTTTAGGGAACGTACAAACTTGAGGAGGAAAGAGTTTTCCCGCAGCGCTCCGATGCAACCGGCAAATCCCAGGATGAACATCACGCCACCCACCACGAGGAAGAGCCACACAGGGTCGAAACCCCCCAGATCCGTGATGGACGAGATGTTGGAGAGAACGCCCTGGTGAGGAGGTAAAACAGTGAATGGATAGAAGGGTCACGCCACTGAAAGAGAAATGGTTCGAAATCACATGAAAGAAATGAAAAGGAAAATCGAATCTTCCACGCTTATACACCCTTGAATAATGTAACATTAACATGATTGGTTGATAAATAGAATCAACCTGAAACTACTATCACATCTGTACAGTTAATATGGAAAAGGAACCAGCCAGCATAAATACCGGAAACAGGGAAAAACATCTAACCTGGATCTGTCCAGATTTAACAAAATCTGTCTGCCAGAATCTCTAAAGGCCTTAAACTCATACATTGCAGCTGTTTGTTTAATCCACATAAAAACTGTTGAAATGAAGATTAATGATTTTAAATTAGCAGCTTCCTGGTTAGCTCTTGGCTAAGAGAGACCTCAGCACATCCCACACCCATTGGACTTCAGTTTGTGTTTAAAACAAAACGACCCATATATTGTGTTGATAAGTGAGTTCTAAAAGTGCTGACAGGTGGATTTTGTAACTTTTGGACAGAGCCAAGCTTAGTGACGCTTTTCTTATCAACCAACTCTTGGCAAGAATACATGTTTTTCCTTTGATGTGAGAGTAAAACTGTTAATCATCAGATTGATCAAAAATTAACACAATCATTAGTTTCAGTCATGTGTTAAGCATTCATCTAAAAAAAATCTAAAGTAGAGCCAGACTGATGTTGACTTTTGGAAGCTGATGCCAATATTAGGGCATAAACTGTTCACATACCAATTCAGAATTAGCAGATATACAGATGTTTTTATCAAACCCTTTAGACAAAGAAATGTAATGTAGGGTTTATACATTGCAGTTTAACAATTAAATCTGCTATAAATACAATGAAAAGACAAACAACCAAAATATGTAGAAATATATAAAATATAGAAGCATATCATAAAATACATTATTTGACTTTTGTTACACAAAATATAGCATTTTTCAATCTGTTAAATAAAAGTTTTCATTGGTGCGTATTGTGAAAGAAATACACTGATACCAATATGTCTGTGAATGGTTAAGCTCTGTGAACTTTGACTGGCTAAACTGATGAATCAGACGGGCTCTATCTGGAAGCTCTTCAGTGAAATCCAAGACACTTTCCCTGGACTATGTGTCCACTTGTTAAACCACCACTACTGAGACACACAATGAATGAATCTGGAAAATGCATCAGATCCATTCAGAGCCTATTGTTCACAGGGTTGTCCCTCCGGAAATCATGACATTCCTTTCTGATTCAGTCAAGCCACTGCTTCCATTCTGTGCAGACAAATGAGTGAATGACCAGTGGTGAAGGTAAATGATACCACTTAGTTTATGGATTTAATTATTTGCACATGTCTTTAAGTGAAGAAATTAAAATTGTTCATAAGACTCACCTTCTCGCTCCATGCCCACAAGCCAATGCCCAGAAACGCCACTCCAAGGAACTGACAGAGAGGAAGATGAGAGAGAGACGAGACAGAGAGGAGAGAGCGGGATTATTGAAACATGTAGTCATCACACAGAAGCACGGACACAGACAAACCACAGAGAGATTTTCCTGGCTCTGGTCCATTACTAAATATTTCTCAGCTCAGTCTGCAGCCAGCTGGAGACTCCCACATTAGAAAGCATCTTTAAACGGCCCGAGCGGATTAGTACGAGTTTCCACCTACAGTGGAAGAGTTCGAGACCACAATTCAAGTCAGGATTCGGGGCATTGAGGACATTTCACTACTGGCTGAATGTTCAATAAAATTGTATTTCTTTCGCTGTAAATCACATTATGTCAAGGCACCCAAACAGAACAACTGAAGCACAAGTCAACTGAACAATTATATAATAACAACCATGAAAAATTACAATAAACTGATCATAAATTTGTCATTTAATACTTTATTTTAGTCATTTGTTTGCTCACATTTTATAAGTTAAACAGAATTGTTAGAACAGTCATCATTAAAGAATGTAGTGGGCTATTTACAGCCATAATCAGCCCTTATCCATATCAGGGCTGTAATTTAAACCTGATTACGATCATGTATCATATCTTGAGTTGCCCTCAGTTCCCAACCCTGATATCCAGTCTGTATCGTTAATTAATGACATTCCTCGAGCCATTATGTCTGACCCCACTTCTGCTGCTCAGTAAATTAAAGAAGAAGCTGGTCTGGTGAAAAATGGGCCTTTCAGAAATTCCTCTCGAGGTCAGTGGTGAGTCCAAACCACAGGAGATGTTTTCTCTTTTTCCTCAACACAGAGTGATCATGTCTGCTCTGTCTCTGCGGCCTCCACCCAAACACCACTGACACTGAAATGTCCTCACATGAACAGATGAGGGGTGATATAGGGTGTTATCTCACAGCCCAGAGGGAATTACACAGCCCTTCATCAGAGCTTCACTTAAACCCTGAAGCTGCTGACAACACAAACAACACGGTGCAAGAAACAAAAGCAGCTGATGCATGGAGCAAGTGCACATCAGGAGCAGGGGAGGAAAACATCCGTGTTCACACAGCAGGAAATCAAACGAATAATAAAAAAAAACACTGATGTCCGAGGATTAAATCAAAGACATCAAAGCTGCTGCAGATGGAGAACAAAAAGAAAACAAGCTGTCATTTCAGAAAGAGGAGCTGAGGATCCACATGCAGGCCTGACTCACCCAGAATATGATGTTGAATCCGAAGATGAAATACTTGATGCAGCAGCTCACCTCATGAGCCTTGAAATGCTTCCCTGACATCATCTGGACGCTTTGTTATTGGGATCGTCTAACCTCTGGGGGAAATGAATCGCACCTATGATCCTCTGAGGGTCCGACCGCCTTTTCTCCTCCTGCGAGAAACCCCCTCTTTATTTGTGAGGGCTCGAGTGAAAGCAAACAGCCGTCTCAGCTTCCGACAACAAACATCATTATCTTCATCTTCCTCATCGTGATTGTCCGCTGATGAAGAGGCTCCGCGGCCCGAGCTCCTCCGAGGATGCACCAGCTGATCCCAGCTCCGCTCTCCAGAGGTAAAACCGTGAGATTAATCCCCCGAAGTCAAACCGAGTCAAGCCGAAGGTCCCCTCTCCCGCATCTGAGCCATAATACAGACATGGCTGTTATTTGAGCGACACGTTCGTTGAGCCAATCAGGGGTCTCCGGTGGGTCAGGGGAGGCGGGACTTCCTCTAGCACAGGGACCGCAAATAATCTCAAAATAAACCACGTCATGATATTTAATTAATTAGACTATATAATTAATTCATAGAGGACTAATCAATTAAGCTTATATGAGGAAAAAAAGGAGTATTAAATTATATTATTATGCCTGTTAAACAATGAAGAGCAAACCTGTGGTATAGTCTATATTGATTATGTATACCCTATATTGCATATATAATGTATACAGTACAAAAATATAATTGAATATTTGTATTATTAAATAATATCTATAAGCTAAATGAAAAAGTAATAGATACCAACACTGAAATTGTAATTAGATAATGAGCGTCTGAGAAAAAAGAAAAAATGTGATTTAATGTTAATGTCTGCTTCTATATTTGTCACTGCTCTGTCCACAGTCAAACTAAACATTGGATTATATCATGGGTAGATATTTTTATTGATTCATTTGAGCGTCAATATTTAATTCGTTAATTTGAAAACATTGCATTTTAACTTGGAAATAGTTATATCAATAATGAAGGGATTTAATGTTTATGTCTGCTTTGATATTAATTATGGTGTCCATGTGCAAATAAATTTAAAAACTAAAATCTGTCAGTGTTTCTGGGGTTTTGGAAAGTGGGTGTCAAACCTCAAAGAATCGAGTTTAAAGGGACATTTTCACACAGTATATCTTCTCATTTGTCAAATGTATGTCCATATTTACAGTATATGGTAAAAGTCTGTATAAATGTAAGTTATTTTGTGTGATTCCAGAGACAGTCTGCTGTGTAGGGCTGTGTATACACACTTGTACTGTTCATTGTGTTTCTGGCTCTGCATGATGATAGTCAGTGAAAAAACTGCACCCTAGTGGGAAAACCAGTCAGCTGCACCATAGTGAGTCTGTCGTGCAAATTCATTAAGCTATAAAATTCATTGTGAAAATTATTGAAGCATGTATTATGATTATTTTGATATTGTGTTGGATTTGTAAAGTAAACGCCATTAATCAGTTTGAGTATATACGTTTATTGCATAAAATAAAATAACTAATGTTCTAGTCTATTACAAATACTTGTTTATAAAACAGGATAAATTATAAAAATAAATACTTTGTGCAGTTTGTCTGTACTGTCAATGCAAGCAGAAAAAAAATTTGCTTGAACACACAAGTCCATAGAAAAAGACGACTCATTGTTATGTGATCATGATCATACCTCATGCCAAGACAAACATCACAATGCAGTGGGAGCATTAAAGAGACACGTCTCAACACACCAAGTCTTTTCTAACTTAACTCTCAACTTGTTTATATTAGCATACAAAAAAACACCAACACGGATCAGATGCATGATTTGCAGCACAATAACTATTCTCGGGCACTACACCTATTTAGTTCACATTGTCAATATTGTCCAAAAAGATACAATATAAAAAGAAACCCTGTAACAATGTTTGGCAATACAAAGGTAGTAATAGTACAATATCAAAATAATTCACCATTTAGGCCGCTGCTTTGATTTTGGCTGCACCTCAATTAGAAAAATATAAGTTGCTTTGGACTTCACGAAATGTCACTTCAGAAAAAAAAGAAAAATGGTTGTTTTCTTTGTAAGTTGTAATAATAATCCTTTATGTAAGCACAAATTATTTTAGTGGTCTGGACTCCCAGAAGCCTCAGCAGGGCGACAGGAGTGAAAAAATATTAGTTTAACAGCTTGAGGCAGTTTTTAAGAACAACATGTACAACAATGGTTTGAGGTGGAAAAGCGTCAGTGAGCCCTGTTTTGCTTTGAATCATCCAAACATGTTTTTCCCTTTATAACTCCACATACAGACTCTATTCACTTTTTAGCCCAACTACAATGTTTTAGTTTTAGGGTCAGAGGTAATAAAAGCTTATCTTTATTATTTGACTTGCCATGAGCTACATGCCACATCCATGTACTACTTAATAATACGTTTATTTATAGAACACTTTTCAAAATCTAAGTTACACAGTGGTTCACAAACAAAGTGCTTTAATGTAACCATACACTGTATTTCACCTCTTAGACTAAAAACTTCACTTGCCAGTAATCCATTGTCCCGATTGATTAAGGCTTTTTGCACATTTTACATCGTTTCAATGACATTTAGCAAAATGTCAACAAAAAAAAAAGAACCCTGAAGAGCAGTTGAAGAGGTGAGATGTCTGGGGGGGGGAATTAACATTCAAATCTGTACAATAGCAATCTTATCTTTGAGTAAATATCTGTAATGATCCTGTTCTTTATTGCAACTTAGCCAGAGGCTTTGAAAATCACTCTTTATTTTGTGCAGAATAAGTAATTTGTTACTTGATTTGTCAATTCTTTTTTAATACATTCTGATTTCACATTCTGGTTCTTTTAGATTTTGGCCAATATCAGTGGGTACCTAATGATTGAGTAAT
Source organism: Paralichthys olivaceus (assembly GCF_024713975.1). Lineage (NCBI taxonomy): Eukaryota > Metazoa > Chordata > Actinopteri > Pleuronectiformes > Paralichthyidae > Paralichthys > Paralichthys olivaceus. Next base: position 10,146,707 of record NC_091100.1, read on the forward strand.
ACATCAATAATATGCTTTTCATAGGAAAATAATTGCATATTACATTATTAGTTAATAAAATATATTTATATATAGGAATATATTAAACATTTCTCATATACTATCTCAAACATTAACTGTGGCATGCTGGAAGAAAAAAACACCCAGACTAGAGAGAAGCCTTTTGTGTTTCTGACTTTTTCCATGAAAATGCCAGTCGACACAAAGGGCAGGTTTACCAGCATGAATCCATTATGTATCAGAAATACATTCGGCTTTGTGTGAATAACCTTTTCATAACACTTCTGTAACATCTTGAGAACTGGCCTGTTGACACTTTGAGTTTTAATGCATTATGCATTTATCACAGTCACTGAATCCAGTGTTATATTGTTTCTGATTTTGATTTCATTATGGCCTGACTGCACCTATGAGATGCTATATTTATGTTCATAAAGGCAAACTAACGCTTTATAAAGAGGTTTTGTGAGTTAATACAAAAATGTACAAAATGTCTCCTGCAGAGCCTGAGCATGTTGAACACTGTAAAGGTTTCTTGGCTTTGATATTGTGTTGTGTAGAATGTGACTGTGTGTCATTAGCTGCTTTCAGACATGCACTGAACTCCGGGTAATCTCCGGACATTCTCCAGAGGGGCTGTGTGTGAGAATGCAAATGTCAGAGTGAGAGGACTTTAGACTTTCTCCAGAGTTTCTCTGTCCAGTCCCCCTGGTAAAAAGTAAATGAGATCCTCCGCAGGTTTCACGGCGAGCGGGTAAGTGCGTTGGTGACGTTTCTAACACCCGACAGATGCAAAAATAAAATAAACAGAATACAAATAGCTCCGAAGAACAATTGGTGCCACACATAGAAGACGCTGAAGAAGAGTTTTTGGTGATAAGGGCCGACGTCGGTGTGCTGTTAACATTAATGTGTGATCTCTGCAGCAAAGTTAATGTTACGTCTTTCTGTTGTTGTAAAACCTGCTGCGTTATTCGTGTGCAAGGAAACCTCTGAAGAAAGTCCGAAACCAATTGTGCCAACGTCCTCCGGAGTTCATGTCTGAAAACAGCTATTTTGTGACACCTGTTGCTCTTTGAGTTGCATAAACACTGCTGTGTAATGAAGACCAGACCAATGAAACAATGAATCCTCTCAGTTGGCCCACATGTGATTTACCTACATCATCCAGTCACCAGAGCCCCGTGGATGTCAGGCTACTCACAGACGTGCTGGATGTATGGATGTATCGTGTCGTCTTGCTGTTTTGAAGACATCCTGTTGAGAAGTGTGGGAGCCCAACCAGCTGAGCTGCAGACTCACTTTATGTCACCTTGACAGCACACTTCTTGTGGACAGAGAGCAGGGAGACGTAGGGCACGCCAATGAAGGCCCACTTCTCGTTGGGCCAGAACATGATGACGGGGCCTCGCTCTGGGGCCTCAGTCGCGACGTCAAAGTAGGCGAAGCAAACGCAACCCAAGTAAGAGGCCAGACATATGAGGATGTGCCTGTAAGAGCAAGAGGAGTTTGAATGAACCAGACTGTGTGAGAAATGATTTGCTAAATATACCTGTGTGTCTGCAGGTGTCAGATTTAGTGTGTCTACAGAATAAATCTCCTTCTTATCAGGTTATTTTAGTCTGTGTTTAGTCTCTTGTTGAACCCTGAGGACTCATCTTTGTTCCTCTCAATTACATATTCATCTCCCTCTTAAGTCACACTGCTCATGAAACACACAAACTGCAACTATGCTACTGTCCACTACACAATGGTAACATGGGAATAAATCAGACATACAAGTTCAAACTGAACACTCTGATGAGGAAAAAAGTAAAGATAAATGTAACACAGGTACACAAAGGTGGAAATAGTACGCCTGACATGAACTGCTTATTTACTTCATTTTGCTATATGTCTTTAAAAAAAACAAAAAAACACAGACATGTTTAAAATATGATTTTAAACTGAGGGTTTTGAAAACAAGAAAAAAAATTCCCAGTGAAATAATATTTCTGCATCTTTCTAAAACAAAATCCCTTATTTGTAGTATTTAGCTAAATTTTCTATTTTATTAAATTTGGTTTCTTTTTTTTTGATTCTACAGCATCAACCTCACATATATTCTCATTCATAAAATATTCTTGAAACATTGTTGTAAAAATATTACTATTTCAGCTTTTGTATTTCAAGTAAATAAAATTTCTAAAAATTAAAAATGTGTATTAATTTCCATTTCATAGTCAAAAGAGTGCATTCATGGTTGGTAAACAATCATAACCCTGGTAATGTCCCACACAGTGCTGAGATGGCCGTGAACTTACCAAGCACAGTGTAAGTAGGGAAAGTTGACAGATGACCACATTTCACAGAAGATCCTGTCACTGATCCAGCAGAGCAGAGCCAGCGCCCACCAGATCCCTGAGATCAAGCCCAGCTTGAACACACGAGGGTTTTCACACCTGCAGTGGTCGAGGAGAGAACACTGAGAACTGTGTACAACTCTGAAAACGCACATACACACACATAATGCAGCAATATATGCAAGTCTGCTCTTTGTTGTCCTGCAGCCTTTTTATCATCAAAATGCACCATCAGCACACACAGTACACACTTTCTGTACTTAAACATCTGAGTTTACTGAATGTGATTAATCTTGTGGATGCTGACCTTTAAAAATGTGTAATCTGTGTATGCAGGACTATGAAACTGAAGAAATAGATAACAAAAATATATTTTTTTTTACAATAAAACATTGAAATATAAATATGTCAATGAAAAACCAAAACTGATTAATCGGCTATAAATATATGCATTACGTTTTTAACTTAAAGATTTGCCTCTTCAACATCCAGTAGATACAGAGCAAAATTATCTTTAATTTGAAGATGTGATTTGAACTTGGTGAATGTTTGTATTTTATCTCTCCAGAAGTTCATGCTGAACTACTTTAAGTAGCTTAACTGTTAAACATACATATAACATTTATACATTTTATACCTTTAACCCTATAACAATAATAACTACTATCTTTTGAGAATTTAAAATATAATAAAATAAAAATTGAGATGCAATAAAACAACAATTTTAGGTTTTAAATTGCATTGGGAGCCTTCCTAACGTATAGGGTGTGGATGGTCTCTTCCAGAATACACTTTTTATTCACTTGTGATGGAGAACAAATGTTTACCAACTATTTTCCACTGTGCGTAAGGGGAGCTTTTATTATTTTCACCTGAGATGTCCATACCAGTGTGTGAAGTTGTAGTTGTAGCACATTTATCTTTAGAAGAGATCGTTCTTTTTAGGGACCTGAAAGATTTGTGAGTGACAAGTATTCATGTTGACATCCAAAATATCTCCAAGTGGACGGCGCTCTGACCTGCAGATACACGAGCTAATCCTGGCTGCTGCTGATAAACTATTCTTAGTCATGTCCTCCTTACGCACGGGGGACAGCTGAGGCGAACGTGAGTGCCAAAAGAAAGACAGGGACTAAACTGAGTGACGATGCAGCAGAGGAGTAGTCACCGTGACGCAGTTTGTCCCCTTAAGAAAGCATTTGATGAAGTCATACCATTTCAGCAGCCTTTAATTTGGGTCACCATTGTTTCAAGGGGAAAGGAATGTAGAGACAGCACAAACACTTCCCAGAGAGCACTTACAGCACAATAAGATACAGACAAACAAATCTTAAAGCTTCTTAAATCTATAGCTTCAAGCAAATGGTTTTTAAGTCAGACTCCTGGGAACTCCTCTCAGACAAAGCTTGGAAAAAGACCTAAAAAGTTGAAATGCTCTGTTGAGCTGAGGAGAACTGCAGTGCTGGCTGGTAATTCTGAGTTTGTCACTAAGAACAACCACCTTTACGTTACACCGGCCATTTAAGACACTGATAAAAGAGACATCATTGCGAATCCCACACAACACAAGCTGATCCAGGATATGTGAATGGAAGCTAAAATAAATCTGACTCTTTCTCTGCTGAACTCTCTTTGTCCACCTCAGCATGCAGGTACAGCTGCTGCTCTCTGGGACACAGTGAGCATCTCACTGCATGGGACTGAAATGTGAAAACTGGTTCCAGTGCCTCCAGCTAGAAAACACTTACTACTGATAAAGACATGTTACGAGTCAATGTCACAGACAGCAGTAAATCACCTCTGGCTAATGATGGCAATGTAGACTGTTAGCTCAGGGGGGGTTGTTTTTTAAGAGAAAACGATACCACTGTGTGGAAGGTCATTCCGTGTCAAATCCACAGAGGCCCTGTCATACTTCAGTTTAATTGTACAAAAAATGTCCTGCTTAAATCTTCGTTTTAAAAAAGCGAGTTGTGTCCTTAATGAATGTGTGATTCATAACTTCTGATGCTACATGTTTGAAATTTTAAACAGTCCTTCAATAATATGAGACTTCTCTAGCTTCCAAAACGGTTTGTCTCCAGTTACATATTTGCCAAGTTATCGTTCAGTGAAAATTGTAGTAAAATGGTTTACAGCTTCGCACTGAACCACATCAGATGTTTAAAATTGACATGTAATCGTCGGCTACCTTCTTGGCAGGTGTGTATATCTGAACACAAATTTGTGATCTATGAAGCATAAGATAAATCCTTTGACATCTATATTGCAAAGTGCATGTTTGCGATCTATGAAGCATTGAAACAGTGGTGAGCTATAAGGAGCAGATACATGAGGAATAGAAGCACATGGCTACGTAAAGCGAAGTAACCAAAAGTCATGGTAACTAGAGGAAAACACGCAAACCCTTGAAGACCCTGTAGGATACCTTAATAAATACTGTTTGGTTCAATGTACTTCACATATGTGCATTTACCGTCAGACTATGCTGTCTGGCAGTTATGCACACATTCTATATCCAGGGACACAGACCAAATGTGCTATAACATCTGCATGGTCTTCCTCTTCTTACATGGTGTTACTTAAAGTCAAGTCAGGTCAGTAAATGAACCAAACAGGCAACTTTCTTACATAACTGGTCCAGAAAGGGAGCAGAAGAATCTGTGTCATGGCTACTCAACAGCAACAGGAAGTGCAGAAATAGATGATGTCTTCCCAGAGGGAAATATACCATTAGGGTGTCATCAATATTGTCATATTCTACGTCAAGTGCTGGAGGTGTTCTATGGTCATGGGAGCGAGACCTGGCTTAGCACCAGGTATAAAGTGAGCTGACCTTACTGAGTTTCCATGTACACACTGGGTCAGCCCACACCTCTTCCTGCTGACAGAACCATCTCCTCACGGCTGCATATCTGGAATACTGTGACCATATCAGCCCAAACATGTGAGATAAGAAGCACGACACAAAACCGGGACTTCTCCTCGGACAGTTAGTGAGGGAGTGAAAAGGAGAGTTTGACCAGTGGAGGTGACGATAAGTCAAGGAAAGGTCTGTCTGTGAGCCTGCCTGTCTGTCTGTGAGTCAGTCTGTCTCTCTGTGTCTGCCTGTGAGTCTGCCCGCCTGTCTGTCTGTCTGTGGGTGGAAATGTCCTAAGACGCTTCCCTCACTCTGGGGAACAGACAGGAACAAGCTCCATTAGATCTGTGTCTTAAAGCCGGAAACTTATCGAAGACTCCAAAGACGCAGCAGCTCTTTACTGAAAAATGTAAATGTTTTTAGAAAGTGAAGTGAAAATAAGACTCAAGTTGTATTAAACCTGAGCAGATGAAAAGGTATGACTTTTTAATAGATGGCCTTTATATTTGCCGGTATGTGCACATGAAGACATGTGTGAATATGAATAGATATGTGTATGTGAAATTATACAAGATTATAAATACAGTATTCTAATTTGCTTGTACTTTATTTATCGGCTTTTTAAGAGCCATGCAAAACCGCAGAGAGTTAAATTATGCATGTGACCATATCTGTTCTTTCACTAGTTGATAAGAAAATATGCTGGAGATAATTTTGGGATATTTCTTCTTCACTCTCAGGACAAGTATGAAATTGGAAGAGAGAATGGGGAAGGACACAGCAGGTCAGAACTGAACCCACGACAGCTGCAGGAAAACCAAGGTCGTGTTAAATTAAACTTTGCTGTAATAATCACAAAACTTTTTTCAAATATAATCACTTGGTTTTGTTTCTTATTTTTCCTTTATGAATAACCAATTACTGCAGGACATTGGTTAAATTGCTTCAACACTTCAGCTTTATGTAATATTTGAGATGGATATCCTAAACACAGGACAAGTTGTTTTTGTCCAGCTTGAAGTACCTTGAACAGGGGCCAACAGACTAACGGTAAGAGAAAAAGCAAACAGAAACAGAATAGTCTGTCCACTCTGATGGCAAAAGTCCATCAGCCAGGGCCTCAGGAATTCTCTCCCACTTAGCAGAACAAAAAAACATCAATAGACGAGTGGCACCAGCAGCAATGTCAAAAGTCACTAGAAGGTCGAACAATGGATGACTTCAGGTTAGACTGGCAGTGGTGAGTAAGAGTTGTGGGAAACGGAAACAACAGCACGGCTGCACATTGCTGGGACGGAGGAAAGCATTAGACACATGCTCACAAACATACACAGTCATGAGCAAGAATGTGCGTTCAGAACATTCCTTCACATCACACAGCCTCTAATTATCTTGTAACAGAGGACATGTCAACAGGCCATGTCAGTAGAAAAGGGCAAAAATGACATTAATATTCTGTTGACACCGTTACACGGTTACACGGTGACACTTGTTAGAGTGACACATAGATCAACAGCAGCAGATGAATGGGCTGAACAGACAACTTGAAATAGACACAGAAACTTGGCCTCTGCTGCTGTTGTGCTTTAAATGTAAACTCTAGTTTTAACTGTATGTGCAGATCAGCACGTCAGCAAATCAAATAGGGCTTCAGACTTACATAGAATCAAGTTGTAATTTTTGTGTGTAGGGAACTGAACTGATTGAACTAACATTGATAAATAAGACCTGCTCACAATGGGGAGTAGAGGTAATTCGGAATCCAGTGGACATCTGTGTCATGATGAAGTACACTGGAAGATCTAAAATGTTTTTTGTTTTTTTTAAATAACCAACTATATTTGAATAAAAGACTGTATAACAATAGTGACAACAGCATAATCTGATATTTCCCACTCATTCTAAAGGGCATGAATAATAATGCCGTTTCAACACATGGTTTTCTCCGTGTAAAGCAATACAATTTATGATGGACTGTCAGATGTTCAGGTAACTGATACTTTTTTTTTTACTATTTTTCTGTGAATCTATTTACTAAATAGCCAACTAGTTAGCAGTTACACAACAAACTGTACACTCTGGATATTAGAATAACTTTCTTGCAATCACAGACGTAACAACGTTACAAATCAGGATGAAGAGAAGACAAACAATGAAAGGTGTGTATTAAGTTATATGAACACAATCATTGCTCTGCCATTAAAGTCATAATAAACCATAAAAAATAAAGATGATGAACACCTAGCTCTGTTGTATGATGTTCCTGTATCAGGATTCCTCCCTCAGCTGCTCAAACCCTGTTCTAAAGAAAAACATTGGCTCCAGCCCCCTGTGACCCTTGAAGGATAAGTGGTATGCCTGAAATCTTTCCACCAACCTTCTCAGCTCAGTAATGAGCAGTGCAGTGCAGGGGATGCCCAGTGTCATGAGCGACACCGAGTTGATGACAGGTTTGACAAAGGCCAAACCCGTGGTGATCCCTGACAAGATGCCGATGACCACTTTGAACCTTGACCTAGATGGAGATGCAAAATTAATCTGCTTCACTTCCATGAAGATTGATATGTGCATTGTGAAACACAGAAGGAATGTTGGTATGACACAAACAATCACTTTGACACACTTATCCAGATAACAAACAAGAATCACTGAAGCTGTGGAGAATTTCAGCAACAGCCTGAAGTGAAACAGCAGACATGGCGACAATGGAAAGAGAAGTAAAGACATGTGATGCAGCTTTTTCTGGTGTCAGCTATCTTAGACAGACCTATTATTAAACAGCAGAGTCACAGCAGTGGACACATCATATGACACAGTGGAGGCCAACAGGCAGCTACTGCAGATCAACCTGCTCAATACTAACACTAACACATACTATAAGTGGAACTGAATTGATGGAACAATCTGATGTAAAATCAAGTTTTACTGCATCAGAGTTCTCTAAAAGGCCTAATATTCTAGTCCACATCTGAATTCACTTTAAATCCACGTAAATCAGCTGCTGTTACAAATGTGCATTGCTCATTAGTACACATGGTTTGAAACCATGGTAATGCATCCTCCTCTGATAACACGTTTACACACTTAATGCTAGTGTCAAGCTTCTAAGGATGGTTATTTTGATGCAATGTCATACGACTCAACATACCGATCCCTCCTGAACATCCGAGGTAGGTATCTCTTGGGGAACCACATGCCAATGGCGCACATGAGCACCCATAAGATGGCCAGCTCATCCAGCATCTGGCCCAGGAAGCTGAGGGTGGCGTGAAAATATGTCGATCCAATACCTGGAAGGAAGAGACACAGAAACAAACAAGCGTTGGTCAGAGATGTAATCTAGTTTTTCAGTGTGTAAATGAGCCTTGATAAATGAGATTTAACAACATCCATTTAAAAGATAACGGAAAAACATCTATGCCTGTTTACAATGGGCAGTTTAAATCCAGTTTAAGGAGTCATAACTTTGTATTTTATATTCCAAATTCCACTTTTTAAATGGGAAACAAACGAAACCAATGAAAAATGTACATATGTCCACTGTAGTTCAACAGAATACAGGCTTGAAACAACATACATCAGGAAGTGTGGGCACGGAGGAGATTCAGGGAGCCCCTCCACCAGAGGATTAATCAGTGCAGCCGGGGGCTGCTAGCTGATTGATCCTCTGGTACAAAATACAGAAGCTGAGCTGTCTAAGGGAGACACATGAGGATGAACGCAGAAAGAGACGCACTGAGACAGAGAGACATGAGGAGGAACACAGAAGGGGACAGATGGTCAAGACAGAGCTGAAAAGCCAATAAGCCAGCGGAAAGTGCTGACAAGTTTAAGTGAACTGAAAAGTGTCTGTTTTGTCTCAGTCTTTCCTCCATGAGCTTTGCTCATATTCGTCTCGCTCTGGCAGCTCAGCTGCTGCCTTTTGAATCCAGGGAGAGTTGACTGGCCAACTAGTCTCAGCTGGGCCAATCACCTGGTTCCCCTGATTGACCCAGCTGAAACTATTCGACCATGGGGAACCAGGGGAGAGGGACCAGGGTGAACCTGGGTGCTCTCTGAGCCACCTCCACAGGAAGATTAAATGTTTTAGAGAGAAAACTGACTTCAGGGGCAGCGGGTCATCATCTTAACAAAAGCAGCTCAGAGAGGAGTACTGAGAAATGTCTGCTGTTTAAAACAAAGAGACACAAAGTAAACGACTAATCTCAAGGAGTAACTTGGACCTCAACGTATAACTGTGAGAAATGCTGTGGAGGGACGGAGCCGTCAGTGCCTCTTCGTTATCACCGTCCAACAGTCGTCTTACTATCAGCGTTATCTGTTTTCATAACAGGCTCCACTGCAGCAGAGTCACACATTTCAACTTCTTATCACAGACAGAAGTCTATAGAAAACTGTCATGGAAAGAACTGAAACAATTATTTGCTAAACATTCATCTGTAAAAATGTGTTTTTCTTTGTCCTCTGCTAGTATTAGAGCCCGACCAATATGGATTTTTGGTGGCAGATGTTAGGGAGTAAAGAAAATGTATACATGGGACAATATTTTTATTAAAAGGGAATATTATGCAATGATTCCTAAGAAGTTATCAAAACCAATACATTTAATTGAATTTAATAATCATTGCTTTTAGCCTGTAAATACCCAAATATTATGTGTGGGATATAAATCTTTCAACATGTATGAGGCATGTACAGATAGTCTTGTGTTAAAGTATAGTTGGATCATGTATGAGCCTGATGTTTTCTCAGCTGTTCTAAGTTACAGCTTCAGGTTATCCTGAAGAAAAAGACTTTATTGTGACTGTGCTTCATCCAACCAATGACTAGGCCTCTTGTCCAGATTTCAGTTGATTTGTCACAGTCCTAACTGGTGCTAAAGTAAATTAATGGCAGCACAGATAGATTACACTGGCACCATTTGGAAAAAACACTTTGGCTGCAGTGTCAGCAACGATAACCTGACACACGTCCCCCTGCTCCTGAGACGTGACCTCAGTGGATCTTGGGGAAAAAAAACTCAGCCGCAGTTGATAAGAATTTGAATAACTGACTCCTCCATGGACACTGATGGAAAATAGTGTATTTACTCTCAAATCGACTGTGTAACTTTCATTAACTTGCACACACAAGCTTAACGTAAAAGGTACAAATCCCAGTTTGAGAATCCATTAACTCTTTTCTGATCCCCAGTTTAAGTGTCTGTGGCTAAATGCTAATCCTTTTCAACTGCTCCTGAGAGCTGACCTTGGTGGATGTTGAGAAAATACTGATCACCAGCTGAAAAGAATTTGCATGCTGGCTTGGCCCCAAGCACTTGAACTGTGGCTGAGATGTGAAATAGTGTGTTGCATGGTCCCACACGTCTCCTTTCAAATCCTGTTTAACATCTAACCCCAAAACCAGTGATCACACTGTGAGGGAATCAAACAGGTTCCTTGTTCGTTCACTTGTTGACATCCATTTGAAATCTTACTTTTCTTGTTGCATACCACAAATACTTACATGTAGTATGTGACTCGGGTCCTCAGTGCTGTAAACATTTTGTTTGTGAAGGAAATTTATCGTTGACGTTCATCTAGTTATATGATTGCAAAGCCTGCAACCAAAACGCCTATATATGCAGTCCTCAATGTAGAGCTGTAACTAACGATTATTTTCATATTTATATATAAATATATATCTGCCGATGCTTCTGTATTGGAATTTGTTCTACTCCCTAATGTTGGTATTTGCATTGTTTCCCTAAAATCCATATGGGTCAGGTTCTAGTAAATAGCAAGGACAGAAAATATATATATTCTAAACATAATGTAGTCATGTGTAACAGCCCCTTTACATGTGATGTAAGTAATAAACATTTTTGAAATAGCATGTCTCTGACAGAGTCAACAAAATCTTAAAGGTCCAGTGTGTAAGATTTGGGTGAAAGGGCTCTATTGGCAGAAATTGAATATAAAATAATCATAGTGAGGTTTTCACTAGTGTTTTTCATCTAAATTGTACGACCCTATAACTTCCTGTTCGGAAGGGGAGGGTGAGCTGAGGGGTATTCAGCTGCAACATGCAACTTCACCCTTAGATGTCACTAAATCCTACACACTGAACCTTTAACATAAGAAACTTTGCAAAAAGGAGAGTTTCTGGCTAAGTTATAAACCATATATGTTATTAAATGTTTCTGTAAACCAGTATAAATACATCTTTTGGCTACTCATGAGAAATACACCTAAAAGAGTGTCATAAAGATCAAGAGGTCACCACACAATAAACACAGTCAGTCCACTTACCGACCACAACAAGCAGAATCCATATGAGGTAAATCCCACTGTTGAAATGTGTTGCATATTGGCGGAACAAGCACATTAGTATGGGCGGCAAAACAAAAAACAAAATGTTGCTGATCTGAAATGATAAACAAAGGAAAGCAATGAGCAGAAAAAACATGAACACATCTCATACATGTTGCTCACACGTGACAACATGCTGGCCAGAGGAGTTGACCAGTGTGTGTGTGTGTGTGTGTGTGTGTGTGTGTGTGTGTGTGTGTGTGTGTGTGTGCAGCTGAAATGCAGAAAAGGAAGAATGTGTAACCTGATGCTAACAGTGTGATGCTGAAGCTGAGAAGCATCATAACATGTTTTAGTCAGTGAGCTTTAAAGCTAATCTGTGAAGAACAGTGAGGCAGCAGTGCAGCACAAAGGAAAACGAAGAAGCTGCAAACAAAACTGTCAACAACAACAACAACAATAAAAACACAAAGCACACATTGTTGGCTTTGTCTGTCAGAACCGACCGTGTTGTAAAACTCAGCGATGCTCGGGTAAATAAGGTAATTCCCTTCGCACCAGTCCACATCGGAGCTGCCAGCCTGCAACTGGTCCCAGAAAATCAGATTAACGTTACTCATGTCCGGACTTGTTGTGTCGGAGGGACCGTGCACAGGAGGCAGCGGTCCTCCGTCCACTGCGGAGATTAACAAATGAAAAAGCACCGGAGAAAATCCCTCCAGCCTCTGTCCGTAGAGCTTGTTGAGCTCCGGCTAAACGCGCTGGCGCAAGAGCAGACACGTAGCGTACACTGCACGACGCGAGACACCGCAGGGACCGAGGCTGAGCAGCATAGTGGAGCCGCCGTCCCTCCGCACACTGTCCGGGTGTCGTGACCGTGACGCTCCGCTATGTCAGCCGAGCAAAGAGTCCACAACCACCACAAGATGGTTCACTGCTTCCGTGTTCCTCTCACACACGTGACCACGCTGCCTCTGATGTTACGTCGTAGGTTATTTCTCTTCATGTGCCCTCTGCTCCAATTGTAAGCTAATGGCTCTGAGGTTTAGAGGACTCCTCAAAGTACTCAGACTGTGTACTTGTTGAGTAATCCTGTGTCCCCTCCACAGAACAAGAATGAGCTTCTCCTGCCATCTTTGTTGAGGGATAGAAAAGCTTGATTGCAGTTCTCCATGAGACTGATATTGTTGGACTACTAGTTAGACTACTGCCTCAAATACTATGAAGTACTTATACTGAGAGTTTGGAATCTAATTTGTTTTAAGTTTTTAGATAATACAAACGATCCTCAAAAGTTTTGCTTATGGCATTTTTATTTAGTCTTTAGCCACATTTTCATGGAAGCCCATTTCCACCACTGTGATGATTTACCATCTCATAATTATGGGGAGAGGCCTGCCAGGCCGGCCACAGTGCGGCCATGCGCCATTCGTCTTCTTCTTTTTCTTCTTCTCAGCATAATCCAAGCACTCACTCTGTTTAATTGCATCTTATTTTTATAGCACAGCAACATCACATACATTTTTTTCAATGAACTCTCTGTGACATTTGACAATGAGAGATAACGGTTGTATTGAAGCATATATCAGGTGCACAATGATAGATTCAACAATGTAACATCATTTGACAGTAGCAATGACAGCAGCATCAATGTGTGAAAGGTTACAATGATAATAATGTAAAACACACTGTAGAAGATCTGGATTGTGCAGCTCTCATACCTGCAGAATGACAACAGGGAGACAAGATGTCATATTTTTCATTTTGTAAAAAGATATTGAATCATTACATTAATCATTTCATCAGTCAACACTGACACATTAAAAACATTAAAATCATTTCCACCAGAATAAACAACTTAAAATATAATTCTTTACACATTTCATGATCTCAGGGGAAAGTATTGACACCAACCTTAACTTACAACATAATTAAATGTGCCACAAGATATCAAATATATGAACAGATGAAATAGTGCAAATCAAACAGTGAGTTAAGTAAATTCTCCACAACATTTTGCTTGTGGATTTTGGATTGTGATTTTACGTGTAACAACTCAAATGAATCCCATTCAAAAATAAAATTAAAAAAAGGATTTTAAACTCACCTTTAAATTGAACATCTGAGTGAAGTCAGTGAAAGAAGTTGACATTTTTGATCTGCCAGTTTGTGCTTCCTCAGTTGATAGACTAAAACTTTTCCCAAAAGGCTGATGAGAGCTGATGGGAACATTTTTTATTTCTTTTTATTTTATTTTTTTGCAGGTGAGGCCTTTGCAGTTTCCCACCAGAAGTGACTCCCTGATTTACTTCCACGTTTCATAAAAAAATATCTTTATTGTCTAAACCCAGAGAGGTTGAATGCATCAAAGTGAGAAACCCTTTATGTAAAAAATAGTTCCCTTCTTCAACAATGGTTGTTCAATCCTCACTGACTTTAAATTACTTTTCATGTTGAATCAACAAACATTTCTGTCTGTAAACACACAGAATCACAATATAAAGAAGTGAGAAAAGAAAAAGTCTAAATAATACAATCCACAGATCAACAAACAAGACAATTACACTTTCAGGGATAAACAACCAAATCATTCTATTTCTCAGACTTTGAGCAGAGTGAACCCTCCTTCAGATACAAACACTCAAATAAAAAACAAGCTTTCCCTCCACTAGTTAAACATTTCAAACAAATGTCAGAAGAACAAGAAGTGAAGTGACTGTTGGACTCACCGGATGTTCACAGGAGAGTCTGAGAACAGCTGTTTAGAGACAGAGCTGCTACTGGACCAGCTGCTGTGCGGCCATCTCTCCACAGGGCGGCGCCATCCTGACTTCTCTTCCTGAATATGATGGATCCATAGCTAGAAACATTATTTAACGTACAGGTAAGTACATTTATAGTATTTTTCTGTGCACAAACACAATAAACAAATAAATAAGTGTGGACATTATTTGACTGATTATTCATACACTCATTTGCATCTTTTTTTCTCATTAAATATTCATTTTAATTAAGAATGAATCAATAATGGAATGTCTTTTCTGTAATTTTTTGTATTTCTGCTGCAAATTTTATAAGCTACGCTTATATACTTTATATTTAACTGAGTAAAACTAAAACAACAAAGAGAAATGTTTCCACCACAACTAAAAACCCTGCTTTGAGAATCCAAATTAAATAAACACACACAAATACTATCAGCCAAATTTAAAATTATATAAGATATAAGTACTTATTCAACAATATAATGGTCCTTGTGTATGAGTAATATCTTATCATATCTATCTATGTATCTATGTATCTATCTATCTATCTATGTATCTATCTATCTATCTATCTATGTATTTATCTTAAAAATGATCCAGATCATTGAGCACATGCATCAAATATCTCACTCTGGTACATATTTATATAAATATATAGAAAGTAGATAGAAAGTTATTTATAGGTTAATAATTTGTCTAATAACCTTCAGCTTGAGTCTGACTAGAAAACTACAAGATGTCAGATATCGCGAGAACTCACCCAGCCTATGTGAGAGCTCGGGGCGGATATCCGGCCTCTTTTCCGTGGCGGACCGTTGAAGGGTCGGTTTGGCAAAATGAAGGTACAGCGTTTCTCTGACTTTATTAATCTGCTCACTGCTACTTTATCTGAAATAGTCCAGTGTGATTAAATCCGTGATTGTGAGCCTTCCATCGGGTCAGTGTGATGGAGCAGCCCCGGCTCTGACACCGAGGATGAGCTTTGATTGTGAAGAGAGCTAACGCAAGTGAGCGGTGGAAACATGGCGGAACACGGAGAGAAATGTGCCCCGAGCTCGAGCCTCCCTCCACCGAGACAACACGGTCCTCAGAGCTCAGCGGCTAAACAGTAGATTAAGTCTCCGCGGTGGCGTTTAACTATCGTAAACTTGTATTCTTGTTAGCAGCCTTCAGAGCTAACGTTAGCGGGCTTTTAGCTAGTAGCCGGTAGAGAAGCTAACAGGCCTCCGCTAGCCTGTATCACCCTCTGATTCAAACTAACCCAAACACCTATGTAATGATTCATTACAGTTCTTTTAGTTAAACTTCCGCCACTATCTTCACTTTAGCTGCATCTAGATACACGTTATACACAGCTAGCGTAACCTACCTGCATGGCCGACGTGGAGCTAAGTTTAAAGTGTTAGTAACATTAACCAAACGACTGTGATTTCTCTCCCCCCAGCTGAACATCTCTTTCCCCGCTACTGGCTGCCAGAAGCTGATTGAAGTCGACGATGAGCGCAAGCTGCGAACCTTCTATGAGAAGCGTATGGCCACTGAGGTGGCTGCTGACCCTCTGGGAGATGAGTGGAAGGTGAGCACTGATGCATGATGTCTCCATAGTGTCAGTCAGACCTGAGAGGAGTGAGGGTTTGAATCTAAATGTTTGAAAGCTATCAGAATATTGTTGATCGTTCAGGTTATGGTCTCTGCATCACTGAGACACTTCAGATGTATAGCTACACATCATTTTGTACATGTGGAACTCAGCGTGGCACACCAGTAGACCCTTTTGACTTCTATATAGTCATTAAGGGGGGACAGCGTGTTGCAAAATTAACTGCAGAGCTGCTCCAGATGTGACCAGTCACTTTTATCTGACTGATCAAAACAGCATAGCTCTGTCAATTCTCTTCCACTCTTCATTAAATGTCTAGTTACCCTGGTAGGTTGAAGTATAAGCTGCTTTCAGACATGCACTGAACCCAGAACATGGTGCATGTGTCAACGCCGATGAAGAAAAGATAAAGAACCTATTTCTGTTTGATAATGTGGTGCCATACACATAAAATACACAGATGTATTGTGTGTTAAGAAAATCACGTGATCTCTGCAGCAGGGTTAATTCATCACTCCTTACCTCTGCCTGCTGCACCTGCCTGCTCCACCTCTCATATGAATAATACTGAGGATTTCATGCTGTTGTGATTGCGCCTGTGCAGAAAACCTCCTGCGGTGTTGTGGCTGTCCGAAAAGCAAACTGCTGGTAAACTCTGAAGCCAATTCTTCAGATGTTACCTGCAGGTCGTGGCTGAAAACGGCTCAGTAAAGTAAATTTCTGTAGTCTCTACCCATGCAAGGTTGTAGGCTGACAATCAGGCAGTTGGGTTTCAGACAAGTGGAGCTGGAAAGTAAACCACCATTTCTGTAATTTAAGGGTAACTCACAACCCACAGAACCAAAGCAGTCAATTTCATGCTTCTTTTGTTCACTTTATAATACTTGAAAGTTGATGACTGTTGTCATAAATGTTTACACTTGATTTGGTGCATTTTCTCTGGAACTCCAGCCAGATTTATACATCTCTGCAAAAGGTTTTGTGTTTTCACACATGGAGAACAGAGTTCAACTCGTAAACAGGAAAATCTCCTTAACATTAAGGTGGGGGGTGGCACCTGGGTATAGCATGCAGGAGGCAGGACCTAATGTATAAATTCTGCTGCGTGTCAAATACACGTGTGACACACTCAGTAGAGGGCTAGAAGTAGAAACTCTGGACAATGTCCGCGGCATCCCGTTTACACATTTGCTGTTTCACATACAGCTCCAGATAATTTCAAGATATTATGAAGTTCAGTGCAAATCTGAAAGCAGCTATCGTGTCCAGGTCACCTAAATGGAAAAGCACAGAAATATGAATTTGTTTTCTTTGCTTTGTCAGGGTTATGTGGTTCGCATCAGCGGAGGCAACGACAAGCAGGGCTTCCCCATGAAGCAGGGTGTGCTGACCCATGGCCGTGTGCGCCTGCTGCTCAGCAAGGGCCACTCCTGCTACCGTCCCCGCAGGACTGGCGAGCGTAAGCGCAAGTCTGTCCGTGGTTGCATCGTTGATGCCAACCTCAGCGTTCTCAACTTGGTCATCGTGAAGAAAGGTAAGGTGTTCACTGTTAACCTGTAAAACCAGGTGTTAGTGCAGCTGATGGCACACCAGTAGATCCTTTTTGATTGGTCTGTAGTCATTAAGGGGGGACAGCGTGTTGCCAGAGTAACTGTGGAGCTGCTTTCCAGATGCAACCTTACCGTTGACCGTGGATGGTTGAACTGCAATGCTCTCTCATTGTTTCCAAAAGTATCACAATGTATTTATGAACTTTTTCTATTTTCAAACGTGCTGTGATCAAGTTCAAATCTTGGCTGGTTTCATTTATTTTACACCAGTGCAGTTTCCAGTTGATAATCTATAGTAAACATGACAGTAAAGGAAGACATGCTCAAGCTGTAAACAGTAAAGTTTGTAGTTAACTTGTCTAATCAACATGATGGTTGTTCTCAGGTGAGAAGGACATTCCCGGGCTGACCGACAGCACTGTCCCTCGCCGTCTTGGTCCTAAAAGGGCCAGCAAGATCCGCAAGCTCTTCAACCTGGCTAAGGAAGATGATGTGAGGCAGTATGTTGTGAGGAGACCCCTGTCTAAAGAAGGTAAGAGTTCTCCTATTTCTAGTTCTACCTCCAAGTGTCGTACTTTGGGTTCACCAAAGTTAGACAGTACGACTCTGGATTTGACTGTAACTGAAGCTTGCAGTGATTTTGTGGCACTTGTCTTACCTGTTAGTCAGGCTGAGTGTTGTGACCGCAATTTAAAATGAAGATGTAAGAAAAGTGACCAAAATTTAAATGCACCAATTAAAGAACTGTGGAAATGGTCATAGAAACGGTTTGGCTTTTGGAATTGTATAGTCATTTAGTTTGAAAACATAAAAAGTGTTTTGACCTTTTATGAAGTCCAAAATACTTGAATCGGTTTTTGCATGTTGATGCAATCAAATTGCTTATAACCCACCTGAACTTTGACCTGTGTATGCAAACATTACAGGACAAAAGACTGAACAGATATTGTCCAGTGAAGCTTGATCTGTTAAGAATATCTCCATATTAAATTTGCAATTGTAGGTCAGTATGATTTCATTTTAAACAAACAGACGTCTAAGAATAGAACACTGGACACATGATGTCTGCTGATATTGTTAATATGAAGGCTTACTGTACTCAGGTGTTGAGTAAAATTGTCACTGCTGACCAGATTCCATGACGGCAAAAGCTTCTGTGAATGAGCTCAGTGTTTTGGGATGAGAAAGAAATTCATGAGACTTTCTGTATTTCACATCGCCTGTGTTTATAAGATCACTTCAGCTGTTGGGGAGATGGCTGCCTGTCTGAACATTCTTCCATGTCTCCCAAACCTCATCACCACACCAGGCATTTAGTTGCACCATTGATTAACTGCATGCTCCATGTCCTCTGCAGGCAAGAAGCCCAGAACTAAGGCTCCTAGGATCCAGAGACTGGTAACGCCTCGTGTGCTGCAGCACAAGCGTCGCCGCATTTCCCTCAAGAGACAGCGCACCCAGAAAAACAAAGAGGAGGCCTCTGAGTACGCCAAGCTGCTGGCCAAGAGGATGAAGGTTTGTCATTTCTTATTGAATAGCACTGCTTGTATCCACCATGTAGACATCATTCCAAACTAAAGCAGATCTAGTAAATATTTATTTAAAAAACATCTGTTCTACCACTGAGTCCAGTGGGAATTCATGTTAGAAGCTGCCAGAACTTGAAGCTGAAATGCACTGATAAGAAAGTAAAGATGTTGTTGACACAACATTGCAACTACTGCACTAAATCATAACATCTTATGAGGTGAAATTCTTCAAAAAGTTGAGTTATACGTGGAATATTGTTTTAAATATTGTTTGGGTGCAAATGGCTGCTGTGTTGAGACACTTTGCTGACATGTTTGTTCTGCCAACAGGAGGCCAAGGAGAAGCGCCAAGAACAGATCGCCAAGAGGCGCCGTCTTTCTTCTCTGAGAGCATCCACATCCAAGTCAGAGTCCAGCCAGAAGTGAAATCACACAGACAAATAAAATTAACGTTTTGCTGAATTTGGCTGATGTCATGTGATTCATTCTCATTTTAAACACCTTGGTTCAGACCAATAGACCATGAATATTCTGTATAGACTGTAAGTTTGCCAGTTGAAATATTTTAGTTGGACTGAAATGCTACATTTACTATATGGTTGGTGAGTAAACCCATAAATATACAAAAGAGCCAAAACATACTGTGTTTAAAGTTTATGGAAAATATCTCAACCTTGATGTGTTTGTATGAAGAAATCTATATATTACACTAAGCAGAGTTCCCAACACATCCTGGAAGTTTAGAGAGGACTTGTCCAATCATCCACAACCTGGTAATTGATGCCAAAATAAAACTGAATTTAACCACTACTGCTTCTAGAAAGTTGAGTTATGTTACTAGCATCTCAAGCTCCACAGTTCCCTCAAATAAAAGTATTTTCTATACAAAACAGGAAGTGGTGAACTCAGGGAAAGCAGCTAACTTAAGGTTTCTTAAATCTGCAGGTGCTGAGCTTCAGTTTCCTGCTCTGACTTGTACAGTGATGAGTTAAGTCTGCATATGAGCGGACTGCAATATGATCAACCAGACAGTTCCATCCTCAGTCATTGCACTCAAAACAATGAATAACAGTTCTTCAGCAGTGGGTGGCATTAAATGAGGGGAAGGAAGCAAGTTCTGATTCTAACTTTTATTTTATACCAATATTCATTTGCACCAAGAGCTATGGGACAAATTCAAACAAACACAATACAGATATTTACAGTATTCATCAGCGACGCACGCCTAACATGAGACATGTTTGTCAGCCTCATTTGGTCGGGGGTGAAGCCTGTGAGGGGGCCTGCACCACGTCCTTGTGAAGAGAGGAGACCTTGGTTGCATTGACATCACTTGTAATTTGACCTGACTGGTTTTGATCTGGTGTTGGGAAGTTTAGGTTGTACATCTGAGAGATAAAGAAAAGCACAGACACAGCCTGATGCTGCAGGTACTGAGGCAGCCCCCGGAGGCTCCATACCCAAGTCAGCCACGACATCTGAACGTCCTGAACCAGAACTGATGACCAAGACAACGTCTCCACGACCTGTTACAGACAAAATGTACTGAAGCTAAAGTGGGATACAATGAATATTTCTAGTAAAAGTGCAGGTATGAAGTGAATGAATTTCATTTAGCTGATTGACTGCAGCTGCTAAATGTAACATTTGATGACAATGTCATTGTTAAATCTGGGATTTTTCTTACTGAGAGAAGACAAGTCCCACTGTGTGCAGCCAGGGCAGCAAATTGTTCCAATCAAATAAAAAACTAAATTCTCTAATTCTCTGCTAGTAACATCCTCACATTAACTTCATGTTGAACTTATGTAAAGTTACTAATGTGAGGAGAAACCGCTTTGTGTCCTTACAATAGACATAAGTCATGTCACTTCATAATAACTGACCACAAAATCCCAAAACAGATTGAAAATCCTACATAAACATCGATGAGGAAGGTAAATGCTCACATACAACATGTGACTCACTGCTCTGCCTCTTGTGAAAAAGAAAAGTTTGACATTTTGGATAATGCACTTATTTGCACTCCTGAAGAGTTGATACTGATGTTGTCACGCAGCCACTGGAGAAAGGTTTTTTGCTATATATCAACAAACTTGTGATGCCACAATTGATCATCCTCATCATTCACGTCTACATTTTTGTACAGATTAGACTAACGAGATATTTCAACAGTCTGAAGCTGTGGTGTTTTCCAGAGAGGTTTAGTGAAATGTTTGGAGTTTCACAATCCTGATGAGAGTTTTCACTTCCAATCTCCTCATGTCAACGCCAGGCAAGAATACAGTAATTGCATTTTTTATGTCAAACTCTTCCAATAAACTGTACTCACAGCACACCTGAACTGAGTGCATCTTGGCCCCCACCACGTAGCAGGTCCTCCGACACAGTTTGACAGTGAGAGAAACCAGTCGCACGGGGAAACGTCTCCCTAGTGTAGCTGCCTCGAAGCCCCGCACCGAGTGAGCTGCTGCTGCTGCTGCTGCTTCTATAACATGAGCAAGAGGAAACAAATGGGAAATTTTATTGTTCGCTTGCATGGACATTTATATTTGCTCTGATAAAATGGTTAAAAAAAGAACACAGGGACATGTTTAAATAAAATCCTCAACCACGGTTTAAAATACATAAAATAACAGAATTATTAACCAGTGCAGTTTCAGTCTACATGCATTGGTTTCCCCAGACTCTCGAGGTCACTGTGACTTTTGACCACTGAGTTCTGATCAGTTTAACTTTGAATCCAAGTGACAACTGGTCCAAACTTGAGGAAACTCCCTAAAAGCAGACTTGAGATATCAAGGGGCCAAAAAACATGTTTTCTGAAGCTTCTGAAGTGATAAACCTGCAATAGAAAACATTGGTCGTCAGTGTTAAATACTAACATGTACATAAATAACTTGTTTAGTAGGATGATTAGAGATGGAATAAAATATTTCAAGATATTTCTGATGACGTTGTTCTACTCTGATCCCGAGTAGTCTCCCAGAAGTAGTTTTTCAAATTTATATTTCAAAAAGATATTTTGAGGAACGCACAGAGGAAGTATATGTACTGTTGATCAGGCATAATAGGTTCTGAATGTAACATTTTGATGTTTCACTTCAGGAACTTTAATCCACACTACGTACTTTTGTCTTCCTCGTTTGGAGGAAGTACTTGATCCACCAGGGCCTCCGCCACGCTCAGAGCTGAGTCCAGTCCCTCACTGGCCACACTGACGGCTCTCTCCACCACAGTGTGGGTGGTCCCGTCGCCAGCCTGCTGCATCCGCTCCATCACCCATGTGACTGTGTGCTGTACGCAGTCCACGGTCCCGTTGGCTGCGATGCTCATCACTTCCTGGATCTCGTGCATCCTGTTCTTGGCCGTGGCAACAATCTGGGGGAAGCAGGAACATTTGTTTCACTCTTAATAAGAACTGTGCATTTTGTGGAGCTGGTCAGTTTTGAAACGGAGAAGAGAAAAAGGTACCTGCTCAGTGGGGGTGTGAAGCACAGGGAATGTGGTCTCCAGCCAGTCCAGACTTTTACAAGCCACACCATTTGCACTGGAAACTGTGGAAATATTCCAGATAAGTTTGTTACTACAACAAATTGATACTCCTGGATGTATTTAGCAAATATATTGAACCTATTATGTTGAGAAAGTGATAAGTATCCCGTGCATCTGTTATGTCCACACTCAACATCAAGTACAAAAAGCACTTGAATTGAAATGTTAAAAACAGGTGTTTATCGTTACGAATAGGCTGCTCGTGTTTAGTTCGCAGGATAAACGATCACTTATTAGTAACAAAGTGTAACCTCATGACATAGCTTCCTACGTCACATAATTATTTACAGTCAGTTCCTTTTTAAAAATGTATTAACATGTTTTACCCTAATGTCTTGACATATTATGTTCAAAAGGACAAAAACATGTTTTGTGAGGCCAATGTAACTTTGACTTTGACCTTTGACCACCAGATCAACACAAATGGCCCTTTGTACCAAATTTAAAGAATGGGACGGACATGTGGGGACGTACACAGGAGGACAACCTAAAAACCTAATGCCTCCAGCAGCTGTTGCTGGTGAGGAGGCATTAAACACAGATTAAATGCTGATGAATAGTTTTAGCCCTACACATGACCACATGGCTTATATCTATATCCAAACACATTAGTGCTGTGGAAAGTGGGTGTACGGTGTCATACAGACGACAGAGGTTACTCACTCTGGGGCTCCAGTTGAACAATGACAGGTGAAACCCTCTCACTGGCTACTGAGCATAAAACTGTCACAGTGTTCTCCAGCACCTCACACACAGCCTTCAGGTTTGGGTGGTTGTGTTTAGTGTCGGCGTACAGGAGGGACAGTGTCACACAAGCTGTGTGAACCAAAGGCAGCTTGGAGAGTCTGACAGCAGCATTCTGCGTCTTCTGAAAGAAAGAGAACCAGCAGGGAGATTTAAAAATAATTAACTAGCACCTTTCAAGACAGCTGTTAAAGTTCTTTACAAAGAAAACACCTGAGACAAAGAGCAAAACAATACAAACTTAAATCAAAGACATCATTTAAAAGTGGTGGCAAAAAGGATAAAAGAAACATAAGATTATAGCTAAAAACACTTCACGCTTTTAGAGATGATTTAAAATGAAAAAAGATCTCAGGGTACAGATCTTAAAGCACAGTCACTTGCAATGCCATGAAGTCAGCAGGCGCATTCTAAAATCATCTCCAAAAACAATCCTGGCAGCCAAAGAAGGGAAGCTGGCACTGAGGAGATATGTCATGTTTACGTGATTGGGTTAGCCGCATAAATGTTTTAATTTCAGGATCGTTTGGATGTGCAATAATTTTCCATTTCTACTTGTCTGTTTTGTTCTGCATTGTGCACTTATAGCCAGATTACAAAACAAATATCCACCTACTGCTGGTATCACAACAGTGGAGCCATTTAAAGTCGTGGGCTAAATAAGATTTAACACAATATTTACAACAAAATGGGAGCACAGGGTGTTTTAACATGAAGATAAAACAGGTGATGACAGAGGAGGTTTTATTCCTCATTGCTCTCACCTGGTTGTTGTTCATCGGCATGTTTCCACACTTCAACAGAGGAAATCACGTGAGACTTAAAGACTGAAATTGAAACTTCCCTGTGACCTTCATCGGTTTAACACAGAGAATAAAATACTGATCTCAGCAGATCAAAGCTGGTTCACAGGACAACTGAGACTCAAGGTGATGAGTCAATCAATCAATCAGTCCCCACCTGTTCAACTGTTCTCGCGATATGTCCACGCAGCCGTCTAGTGCGTCTGCGAAATGGGGCGGGGTCTAATGTGGGCGGTGCAGAGATGGCAATTGCACCATCTGCTGGACGACTGCAAGAAGGGCAAAAACAATTCTTCTTAACTATATACAGTATTTATACAGTATACATATACAGTATATATATATCAGTAATTTATATTTTAAAACCATTTTCCAATGAGTAAATGTGTTTGTGTTTGTGGGAATTTTTAAGTTTAAGGTCTCTACTTTAATATGTTCATAAGAATATGTCAGAATGGATTGGAAATGTTTTGTTCTTATACTGATGTAAGTCCAGGCTGGTCAGATTAGACAGGTAAGAGCTTTTCTTAATGTAAAGCTCCACAGATGTTCGATTCCTTTTTATTTACATAGCACAAAAACACCACATACGTTATCTCAGGGCAGCTTTTTGAAGTCGAGACTTTACAATATAATAGAGAAACCAAAGAGCTGCCACTATGCTGTTCAGTCGCATGCCTTGCTCTGTGTATTATATTATATTATAGGAGCTGACTGTGTGTATCCACTGTATGTTTATCTTGAGTTATCTAATCCAAGTCATTTTTCTGCCAAATTACAGTTGATTTATAATAATGACATCGCTGTGAGCAGGATTTGAACCTGCGCGGGGAAACCCCATTGGATTTCAAGTCCAACGCCTTAACCACTCGGCCATCACAGCTCTGAAAGAAGACTCATAATCTATCTGAATCTGTACTTGGTGTTAGTTCCAGGCGTCCCGGATGTTCATAAAGGACTGAAACATAAAGATGTAAAGTACGACACATCTAATTCTCTGCTCTCTTAGTCAGTCAGTACGTTCCTGCATCAAACAAACCCCTGGTCCACGAAATAGTGCATCCACTGATCCACTATATTTATTTAATCATACACTACTATATGTATTAATCTGCTGCTACCTGGTCCTGTACATTTTTTATTCACCTTAACTGTACAAAATCTATATCTGCATTACTTACCTCAATGCAATCTGATCACTTTAATGATTAAGTATTAATCTACGTTCTTACAGTTTTCACAGCTGTTATCCTGTTCACCATCCTTTTACAGTCACAAAGACTACTCTTACTTTATAATTTAACCGTCCATGGATAGGAATTTGAATATTTGAAGGATCAGTCGCCATAAGATATAGATGTCAGGTCCAATAGGTACGATTGGGAATCTGTGCTGGTTTCAGTCCGTCCACAGTCGGACAGTGGGCTCCTGCATCAAACAAGATGTCCCATCATCATGGAGCTACATGTACTTTTCAGATCATCAGTTCTGGACTGTTCATTTGATAGAGTGATAAACACCATAACTCTAATTATGATTCTGATTCACCAGGGACAGACTTGACAGTTGTCTTGCTGTTATTCCACATTCTTAAGATCGCTGTGAGCAGGATTTGAACCTGCGCGGGGAAACCCCATTGGATTTCGAGTCCAACGCCTTAACCACTCGGCCATCACAGCTCTGTGACTCTGCTTAAATATTAAAGATAAAAAATAGGGCTCCTCTGAATATGAGGGAGAGAACGTGAGATGTCAAGTCCAAGACGTTTTGGGAATACTTGCATCAAGCAAAGCTCCAAACTCATCATAACCACTGAGTTGCCCTTGGAGAAAAGATCCATGGTGAAGGCTAAGTGAATATTAATAATCGATGAAGCGAAAAATATCATATCTTACTAACACTGCAGCATGTGACATACAGTCAGGAAGATACAGTGAGGGATCATAAACAGTGTGGAGGCAGAGACTATGTTTGTCAGCTGTTTCAGGCACAGCTGTAGGCAGCTACACAAAATATGCAGTTTTCCAAATTTGACTTGTCATATGGGGGAAGGTCATTGCTGGGACTGTGTGTGATTTGAATTCAATGCCTTAACCACTCGGCCAGCACAGCTCTGAACTAGTCAAAATGGAAAAGAGGGTGATCATATCCCACTCCGACTCTATGAGGATTAGGGTCTGAAAGGTGAAGGTGTCAAATCCAACACATCTAAATCAGTTAAGTTGTAATTCAGTTCCTGCATCAAACGAGCCCCCCCCCACCACAATATACCTAATGTCTGCAGCACACTGACATCATACTGACAACTGAGATGACCTTGGAGGATGGATTCACAGTGAATGTTGATTATAATGCCAAAACAATGATGCAGCCTTCAAGGAACACAAGGGTGCAATGAATCCTCCTCCTCCTCCTGCTGCTGCTGCTGCTGCTGCTGCTGCTGCTGTGACCACTGGTCTGTGAACATCTGCAGGCAGTGAGATCACGAACACTACATCTGAGTGCAAGTATACCAGCTAAATACTGTCGAGAATCACTGACCAACGGGATTTGAATAAAGCTGAAGGAAACAGAACAGGGCTCAATGTGGCAACCTCAACCTGAGTCAAAGCAAGAAATATCTGTTCCAATCCATCCTCATCTTCAGATCTGTTAATAACATTCACAGATTATGATTTATTTATTCAGATCTTTTTCTGATTTAACACATTTAAGTCCAGTGTGCTCTACGTATCTTTATTTGCAGTATTTAGAATTGGTGAAAGTATTTGCATCCTTGCTTGCCTCAAGTATGAATCTATGTGTGTGATTTGTTGCAGTTGCAGTTTTAAAGCTGCAGAGGAGATAACACCTCTCACAAGCACCTGCTGCTCACCAACAGGTCCATGTGCAGGTCTGGGCCTGTCTGGATGGAGGCGGAGAGATGAAATAAATGTCCTCACAGAAGAGTCAAACACTCAGGACCCAGTGCAGCTGTGTTATTACAGGAAAAGACAGTGGTGGCACGGGATTAACTTGGAGAACCGACAGTGTTCTAAAGGCACAGACGCACCCAGCTCTGTATCTGCATACTGATGAGCAGGACTGATGTGATTTCCAGTCAGAGGACGTTTAATGTCTTTGGCTCATGCACAATGGATACTGGAGGCGCGCACGCTCTCAGCCACGAGCTTCTATCGGTGGTGCTGATGCTGCTGATGCTGCTGCAGCATCACGAGAGCGCAGACACACAACGTGCCCACAAAATGTGGCTTTCTTTACATCCTCATGCGTGAGGGAGGAGGTGTGCGGCTCCAAGACTTTGGGAGGCGGCGGCAGTCACACGCTTTGCGACTGCGAACAGCGTTGGAGACACAAGAGGAGCACGTGTAGTGGGTGGTCCTCAGCACAAGGATTTCACGTGGCTCTGGCGAGAACCGAACCGCCACTCCGTCAGTCCGGTGCTGCAACAGCAGGAGACAACACCAGCGCCATGGCCGTGGAGATGGAGCCCTCAGAGTGAGTGCGCGTTCATCTTATCTTATTTTCTGTGATGAAAATAGAAGAAGAATCACAATAAAAGCACATGTTTGACTGTGCAGAATAGAAAACACGAGTTTTTCTTTAATGTTAGTAGCTGCGTCTCATATAACCATTCGTGCATTACGCATTGAGTTGGAAGATTTATGTTTCACTGATTGAATTCCCACGTGATGTTTGCGTCAGTGTAAAAAGTTAATTCTCATATTAAATGTGTGAGGATGTTTACTGGGATACAACATGAGCTTAAATGTGTAATTTAAACATATGCGTCTTTTTCGATGACGCTGCGTAACGTGTGGTCAGAGCTGCTCTAATGTTGCGTTGAGTCATTTCACCTAATGTTACTGAGGGGGGGCGGCAGGCTGGTTTGCAGTCACTACACACACACACACACACACACACACACACAGAGACACATGTCCTCACTTTCCCAAAATGTCCTCACTCTGTAGGTTGAAGGTTTGAAATGGTCCTCACAAAGATATCTGTATGGCGCACAAAGTGTCTGCTTCATCCACATGTGCCTGTTGATCTAATACGCCCCCCCCCCCCACCTCTATAGTGGCGTTTATACTTTGTCTTAGTTTCTCATAGTTAAAAACAGGCTCAGAGCATCAGTGGGTGAATTTCATCTACAGTCATAAAACAATGCCAGTGATCCTTCGAGTCACTCACTGGGAGACAACAGACAGTTGTGGAATCAACCAGCACATGACTCAAAAAAAAAAAAAAAGAACAAACTAAAAATGCCAAAGAATATCTACACGATATACAACTGCAAAGAGTATTAATGGCAGAGAGTTAAGTGCAGTGGCACAGGATGATTGTATTGTATTGTGTATGTGTGCATTATGTGTAATATGTGGGATATTGAAATATAAATCCGTATCTAGTATAATTTATATAAGTACATAGGCAGTTAAGGTATAAAATATAAATATGAGTATGAAAATGGTA
This sequence comes from Paralichthys olivaceus, assembly GCF_024713975.1. Classification (NCBI taxonomy): domain Eukaryota; kingdom Metazoa; phylum Chordata; class Actinopteri; order Pleuronectiformes; family Paralichthyidae; genus Paralichthys; species Paralichthys olivaceus. The sequence continues at coordinate 10,175,224 of NC_091100.1, forward strand.
TGTGTCATATTGACCCTGTAACTGTCTTCCAAAGAAATTAAACCATACTCAGATTCCTGCTCAAATATAGAAGTCAGTCCTGAGCACAGCCACTGAAACAACTACTGTTCCCCCCTCATACAAACATTTGAGTTGTAAGAGTCTTCCCTCTGGTGTCTGCAGCGTGATCCGCCTGATAATGCAGTATCTCAAGGAGAACAACCTCTACCGAACCCTGACCACCTTACAGGAGGAAACCACCGTCTCCCTGAACACGGTGGAGAGCATCGACAGTTTCATCGCAGATATAAACAGCGGCCACTGGGACTCTGTCCTGCTGGCCATCGAGTCCCTGAAGCTGCCAGACAACACACTGATCGACCTCTATGAGCAGGTGAGCCTCGTGTTTTTATCAGCTAATGGTTTTTCTTGGCTGGATTTGTGTTCTTGAAATTGGCAGCATGTGACGAGCACTGATCCGTCCATCAGGTTGTGATGGAGCTGATTGAGATGAGGGAGGTGGGAGCAGCTCGCTCGCTCCTCAGACAAACCGACCCCATGATCATGTTGAAGCAGACTCAGCCGGAGAGATACGTCCACCTGGAGAACCTGCTGACGTGCTCCTACTTTGACCCTCGCGAGGTGAGACGACGAAGGTCTGTCACCTAAACAACTACATGTATTAACAAGCGCTTAACAAAGTCCTTTTCTTCTCCTCTTAACGCAGGCGTACCCGAAAGGGAGCAGCAAGGAGAAGCGACGCAGGGCGATAGCTGAGGCGCTGGCGAGGGAGGTGAGTGTGGTGCCTCCTTCTCGCCTCATGGGACTCCTGGAACAAGTTGGTGTGAGTATAATGATCAATATTCTTCTTATAAGTCCTTTTGCCACTTACATGACAACATTTTTTTGGTGTCTGAACAAACAGTGTAGTAAACCTTTAGGGGAAAGTTCTTGGTGATGAAGAAAATAACATGAAAAACGTATCAAACAGGGAAACTTCGTCAAAAATACATTCAAAGTAGAAGAAAAGTGAGAGAGATTCTGTTGCAGGACCACAGCACCATTGGTTGTCTACTCTCTGAGCTCCTGAGTAAAATAATTGCCAAAATAAAGTTGTTTTGAATTTGAATAGCCACAACGTCTCTATACTTTCTCTTGACTCTGTCATTCTGGTCCACAGTCGCTGAGACTACAGCAGTTTCCAGGTCATCTCTCCCCAGACAACACCATCAACACGTCCGGCGACAAGGACAGACATGTGGTGAAAGAGAGCTTCCCAACGCAGCTGTACCGGCACATCAAGGTAAACAGCACAGAGCCTGATGGACAGAGAACCACAGGTTCTCCTGTAACTCAACTAACTAAAACTGCAGCTGTAATCAGCAGATTTTAAGTAAATGAATGATTGATGATTTGTTTGCAGTTATTTTTAATGTCCCTGTTCATCAGCCTGACAACACACACACACACACACACACAAACACACACACACACACACACACACACACACACACACACACACACACACACACACACACACACACACACACACACACACACACACGCACACACACACACACACAACTAATTGCTTCACTCACCTGAAGGCACTTATCTCAGACTCCGGCTGTGCTTTCATCACTTGCATCCAGATGGAGTCGCCCGAGTTGCTCGTCTTTGTGTTTCCCTGCCAAAGGTCGTGAGTGTGAGAGGTCTGGCCTCACAGCAGCAGCAGCAGAACTTTATCTCTCCCTGAGCTCACCTCATTATAATATGTGTTTCTATTTCTCCGTGTTTCTCGGTGATTCACTGCAACCTGATTAGGAAAACATGTTTTCTGGGAGGACAAGTCAAGTGTTGACGAGTCACCTCTGTGATTTTTCACAGTTTGGACGACGGTCACATGTGGAGTGTGCCCGTTTCTCTCCCGATGGAAAGTACCTGATAACCGGATCAGTGGACGGGTTCATTGAGGTGTGGAACTTCTACACTGGAAAAATTAGTAAGGTAAAAATAAACACTGAAACTGATCATCTTTACAGAATTGAATGCTTGTACTTTAGATCTGAAACTCATTGCTGCATTAAGTTAATATACTAAGTCTGTTAATGTTGTTTGTGTTTATTTTTCGATTGTTCTGCGGTTGGTGTGTGTGTGTGTGTTTGTGTGTGTGAATGAAAAAGGATTTAAAGTACCAGGCACAAGACAGTTTCATGATGATGGATGATGCTGTGCTGTGTATGTGCTTCAGCCAGGACACTGATCTCCTGGCAACTGGATCTCAGAACGGCAAAATAAAGGTTGGACCATGTTTATATACTAAAACATTGCTGGGTAATAACTTTCTGTAGATTTCTCTCTGTTTGCAAACAATTATACTGACTTTCATGCTAATTCACTCAGTATGGAAATGGAAAATATTGCAGAAACCTTACCAGTAGTCATGATGTTCACTCCCTAAAATGAGAATCTGTGTGTTTGGGGGTCTTGGTCGTAGGTGTGGAAGATCCAGAGCGGGTTGTGCCTGCGCAGGTTTGAGCACGCTCACAGCAAAGGTGTGACCAGTCTGAGCTTCTCCAGGGACAGTAACCAGATCCTCAGTGCCTCATTTGATCAGACCATCAGGTGGGATCAACAGTAACAGCACAGAGAACATTAAACTGAAAACTAAATGTGGAGGCATGACCTCCTCATATTAGTTTAGTATAGGAAGTATCGGCACGGTAATTTCATGCTACACTCATAATGGCGGTAATAACATTACTCATTTAAGCCATGTTTGACTTTCAGAGAAGCTGTAAACAAATCGTGCATTCGGAGTTGAGCGTCGCAAATAGTTTGAATTTAAATAATATTTGATTGAACCATGAACAGAGATAAATGAAAGTCTTACACAGGTTTTGTTGAAAAGGGATACATGTTTATAAAAATGGATGTGCCACACAAAGGGGTTAAAATAGATTAATACCAACTACAATAATTACAATATTTACAAATGACGCAAGATTCACAAAAGATTCAAAGGTTGACACATGGGCGTCAGTTGAGCTGAAGAAGGCACTGAGCCCACAGTGACTGAGCAGAACGTTCCCACAGCAAGGACACACAAAAGATAACAGAACTGGCAAATAGAAAAGTAGATGGGAAAACCCACTGGGAGTTTATTTAGTTTTTTAACCCTGCAGTGGTTCTAACCCAACATTTTGAGTTGTGATATCGTGTTGAAAAAGAAGTTATACTTCACTCAAACGGTCTGATCATCTCTGGATCTCCGCTGATGGGTCGAGTCCCTCGCAGTTTCCTTTCAGGGAGTTAAAAGAGAGATTGTTCATTAATGGATGGGTTTTCAAGTTATTATGAAAGTCATTATAAATTATATTTAGAGATATTTTGGTTGCAGAGCAGTTCCACGGGGTGATGATGTAAGGTGTGTTGTTAATGTGTTGCTTAGATCATTTAGATAATAGTTATCTAGTTATATATTATTCATCATACACAATGTAATTCAATTATAAATGTCTAAACCTTTTTATATCAGTTGAATTTTGTGGTTGGTTTCAGATGTTTTTGATGAGATGTTACACACACATCTGCAGTGGATGCCTCATATCACGTGTTGCACATGCATCATGCATCTGAATGTAAATACGCAGTTTCCAAAAAGGGGAAGAATGCTTTCTCTCTCTCTCTCTCTCTCTATGTCTTCTCCTCACATAGCCAAGGAGTTGAGCACATGTGCTGTGTGGGTGTAGCAGAGAAACCATGTGCAAAGCTGCAGCGTCGCGTTCCTTCACTTGCTGGGAGTCAGAATTGTTTACAAATCCCCCTCCCAGAGACGGAGTGAATCAGCGAGCATTAGGCTTTTTGTCATGATTTAGCTAATCTGCATCCAGTCACTCCACAGCAGCTAAAAATAACATCTGCAGCTCAGCAACACGTTTTGTCTTCTCTCAAAAAAAACCATCCTTCATGAGTTGAATAGAAATGATTCTCTTAGTGAGTCACAGCTGCTCTTTTATTGGAATTAAATGTTTTTTTTGGCTTTTGTGTCATTTTCAGAATCCATGAACTGAGGTCAGGAAAGACACTAAAGGAGTTAAATGGCCATTCATCATTTGTAAATGATGCATCTTTCACTCAAGATGGATGCCACATCATCAGTGCCTCATCTGATGGCACCGTTAAGGTACAATGAGCTGTGAAAATTAAAAGATGAACTGAACCATAATTCAGGTCTGAGAATGTGCTGTAATATACTGACGCATCTCACTGTGGGATTATTCGCTGTCTATTGTCTAGATTTGGAACACAAAGACGAGCGAATGCATCCACACTTTCAAATCTCTGTCCCGCACACCGGAGGTCCCCGTCAACAACGTGATTCCTCTTCCCCAAAGCCCAGAGCACTTTGTGGTTTGCAGCCACTCAAACAAAGTGGTCGTCATGAACATGCAGGGTCAGGTGAGAGATCTGTGACCTATAAGCAGTCCATAATAATCAATCAAATCTAAAAGCTACTGTTATATCAAGAAAATCTCTATTCACAACCCAAGAATTAGTCCCATATTCATTGAAAAGTTTCAAGGAATATACGTTTTTACATATACACAGAAAATATTTTTAGTTTTGCTAGCCCCCACACAGAGCCCATAGATCTCTGTAGAAATGTCTCCTGCTCTGTCTCCTCAGACCGTGAAGACGTTCAGCTCAGACATGAAGGAAGCCACAGACTTTGTGTGTTGCACCCTGTCGCCCCGCGGGGAGTGGATTTACTGCGTGGGGGAGGACCTGGTCCTGTACTGCTTCAACTATACGACGGGGAGGCTGGAGAAAACGCTGACCGTAAGCTCATTATCACAGTGTGTGAGAGGAGGCAGCTCCCCCACACCCTGAATGTAGAAAACGGAAAAGTGAAAGTGTTATTTATCCGACTGCTGCTGTTTAGCCGCCCTGCAGTGGGCTAACAAGTAAAACAGGACTGCAAATACTAAAAAGAGAATGTGGTGATTCATGTTCCTTTGCACCCACAGGTTCATGAGAAAGACGTCATCGGCATTACTCACCATCCACACGAGAATCTGATCGCCACATACAGTGAGGACGGCCTCCTGAGGCTATGGAAGCCAGCTGCATCGTAACATAGACGACCTGGAGAGCCATGAAGTTCTTGACCAATTCATTCTTTCAAATTGAACTGTAAATACCTTAATATTCTATATATGAACCCATCAGTAAATTATAAAACAAACAAACAATCTCACAACATAGTCCGTTTAGTAGCTGTTCCGGAGCTTTTGATCATATCACATGATTCTCATTAGTAGACCCATTTTCTAAAGTTGTCATGGAATTGTAAAATTCCCGTTTTTGTGATCACATGAGGAACTTCTGGAAACTTCATTTGCAGATCATTATACGACCAAAACTCCAGAACAGCTTTTCAAACTTTGGGTGAGTTTGATTTGTCAGCTGCTGTTTTCACAGTCAAGAATGTAATTTTGACATTTGAAAGTTAGAGTTTATTGACGATAAGCAGAAACAATATAATATCAATAATATCCAATTTGCAAATTGTAAAACTCATCTATTGAACCTTATTTAATTAAATCTTGATGAATAAGTTTGCCAATAATTTATAAAGTGAATCTTTTTTTAGGCACTGTTTTGATACTTCATACTGTACAGAGTCTTCCTCATGGATCCAAGTTCACCAGTGCAGTTGAAATCCCCATTTTCATCTCTTCTGTCTTTATTAGACATGAAAATGCATGATGGTGAACTGTCGTGAAAATATTTATAATAAAAATCCGCACTGTGTTTGGGCATAAACAAACAATTTCAGGTAAAAGATTTGTCAGCATTTGGTTAATAATTATACTTTTGTATTTTTGATTCAATGATGATTCAGATGTAATAATTTGTTTGCATGCTACCTCAGTTTCACTGTCTGAATGTGGCACTACAGTACTTTTAGTACTTCAAAATATGCATGACGACTAATGGTAAACCTCAGTTGAGCTCCAGTGTTCTGTATCCTGTGTGTAATAAATGTTTTCACGTGATCACATCTCTGTTAATACTCGGTGGAAAATGTTCACCTGCACGAAACAGAGCTACTGCCTCGACCTGTCACTGTAATTAATGCCATTGTTGTACAATAATGTTGAGTCATTGCACTTTATTTTCTATATTATCTCGGTTGTGTATGTCACACTGCCAGCAAACTATAAACTGATTATCAATAAAATAAAAAAACTTAATTTGTCATTATTGCACATAACAACTTACTGAGCTATTTGTTCTCTTAATGACTAAATATTAGAAATTATAATTAAAGTGTATAATTATTCATTCATTCAATCTATTAAATCAACAAAACAATGCTATTCTTTATATTGTCATTATTCTTATAAATAAATCTTGTAACAGTAGATTTTTAAAAAATGCTTAATTTTACAACGTTCACAACTTTTTCTCATTTCCATGTTGTCTTTAACAGCCAAGTTATTTTTGACAGTGTAGACGAGGGCTGCCATGGTTGATTGATATTTTGAGCATCACTATTAATAATGCCAAATTATCAATTCCAATAGCTTGTTGTGTCCAACTAATATTCCAAATCCAAAGCTTATTAGAGGCTGAGGCGGCTGATTAATAATCCAGATGTCAATTATCATTTTGACAAATGTATTAATAAAATAATAACTTATATTGTCAAGTGTAGTGTTGCACAGCTGGAGGTTGGCAAAATGACAATGGCACAATGTTTAATGTAATAAAACATTAATGTTATGGTTTAAAATAAAACACTTTTTATAAATATCAGATTTTTCTGGGGGGGAATCCCTCTGACATATCTTAACACCACAATATAGAAAGACCATCAAACTGCATTTAATTAGAAAACATGAACACAAACAAGTGGATCATTGGTCCTAACATGCAAACAGTCAAATTAAGACCTTGACAACACTTAAAGAGTTAAATAGCCTCAACAGTTTGACGAACCATAAGTTTGCATCTGTTTTGAAGAATTACTGTCAAACAACTGTAAGGAACCTCTGTGAGCATAGATGTGTTTTTCAATATCAAGGCAAAATTAATCAGTGAAAAAACTAAACAACAAACATGAAAAACTGCATTATCATGTCGCTTCAAGTTAAGTTATGATAAGGCTTTCAAACAGGCAAACACTTCAGAGAGGTTTCAGCTGTGCCGACTTCAAGTCCAATATGGCATTTATCATTAATATTAGAATCAAGGGGGAATAAAAAGACACTTAATAGCTTGTGGGCCGACACTAGCAAAAACCCTTTAAGAAGTTACTTGATTAAAATGTCCTATTTTAATTCCAGATTTTGGTCTGAAACCGAGATTAGAAAATGTACTGAATCTACATCTTGTAAAGATGTTAACATCACATATCTGGAAAAAAACCCTCAACATTGGTCTTATAAAAACGACAACCAAAACATCTGTCACATGTTTTTTCCTTAAGCTTAGGTGCAACTTGGCACTTGAGAAATTAAAATTAAATTATTTCAAAAATAGGAGCCTAATTATCTTGGTTATCTGTACAACAGAATTACTTTAAAATACCTAATGAAAGTCTGAGTAAAGTTATGTAGATGAACAGTTTCCTAAATCCTTTTTCAAAATAAAGTGAGTTCTATTGTCTCTGAATACCTACCCTGCCGTGTGTAGGAGCGTATGAGATGTTCCCCTTTCTACACATGTTGCAGAAACAAAAACAACCCTGGCATCACAACAATTCGACAACTAACTGCATCTCAAAAGTACAAATATTAAACAAAATGTATATATTAGTTGGAATAATCTACAATTCAGTGGCTTGAACCTAAATAGTCTCCTGCCTGAATCATTACAAACCTGTCACATTGTCAATATTGTTTAGAAAATAGCCCTTTAAAAGGGTAAAGTATCGATGCATATCCCTCTGCACCACCACAATCTGAAGATTGGGTCGACACACACATACACACAACTGATTGAACGAGTCATCAACAAGTAGTTCACAACAACTGATTTAGTAACACTATAAAAAGTGGAGGTTATTTTCAGATGAGTATTGGCCATCAATTTTAGTGGAACTGCATTAGAAGCAGTCAGTCCTTGTTTTTCTTCTGCTTCTATAAAACCAGCCCTCGGTCACAGTGTGATTGGGAAAAATATGAATTTAAACAAAGGTCCCAGAGATGACGAGGAATCAAACTCACCTGCATCCAAGTTCAGTTTAAGAACTTTAAGACTCCACTCAATAAATCTATGTATGAAAATAAATCAGGAGAATATTCGCGATTCAGCTGGAAAGAAAATGTCAGTTGTGATTTCAAGAAAAAAAAAAGTGCTCAGCTTTTCAAAAAAGGTGCTTTGCTTCAGAGATGAGGGTTTGGGTGTCTGGAATAAGAACAAGCCAGTGGCAGTTTAAGACGTCTGACACTGAACACCTCCTGGGTTGGAGTAGTCGTCCTCATCCATGTAGTAGTACTGATGGTGGTGCCGTTTTCTTTTCTCCAAGTCACAGTCCTCTAGGTCGGCGTAGATGTAGAGGTCATCGTCCATACGGTCTAGCTGCTCGGCATCCACTTTATCGGGGAGGTAGCCCTCCAGCTCCTTCAGCTTGTTCTCAGGGAGGAAGTTGGCTTGTGGGAACACCACCTCATGGAAAATAACCATGGTCACAGTTCATGACTTGACAGTTCGACATTTTAATGTACAAGTGTACAAATGCTAACTTCTTATTGTGTATGTGAGGCTGATGTTAAATGGTTTCCTTTTAATTCAACTTCTGTACAATAAAGATATTACTTAATGGAGAAAAAATATATTATATAAAGGGAATACTGAAAAGAAATCTTACTGAAAAGTGAATAATGAGGCGTCCCTTCTCAAACGGTCTGCGATATGTGGGCATCCCTTCATTCAGGACGCACTTTGTGTCACCAGGCTTAATCAATTCTCCTGGGAAAACAAATCAAACAAACACATGAGTCAAATTAATCATGAAAAACTGCAAACATTATTTTGACCCTAATCGACTAAATGATGATGGAATCTTCTACAAATCCTCGTGGCCATCAGCGACTGTCATGTAAAAGCCACAATTGAACAAAATCTAACAAATTCAAATTCAGGTGAATGATTGTAACTGTCAGAAATTGGCTCTGATCACTAAGGAGCTGAGCAGTGAATGATTTGATTTACCTGGATGTGACGTGATGAGGAGAGTTCTGTTGTCCAGTGTCTGAACTGGTTTCTTGAAACCACACAAAGCTTCAACCAGCTGTAACTCCATGGACATGGTCAGGTCCTCTCCTTTCCTGATGACGACAGCAAGAACCAGTTCAAAACTATGTGGTTTAAGTGGTGAGCTGGGTAATTTAAAAAGTGTACTGCTATGCTTAATGTAGATTGTGAAGCTTCTAATTCAAATTTAAACAGGCAGCAAAGTCAAATGTTGCCTCTAATAACGTTTTCTCATTCTACTCTCTCACCTGCATATCAGGAATTTATACCCTCTGTGTCGTATTTGGAACATTTATCACTTATCTGTCACGTTTTGCCATAAAATCACCATCATTCCACTTGCTACCACAGAAAATATCAGTGCCAGACATTTAACAAGAGAGAATGTTCAACCTGGTGAAACGTGGATGTTCTCGCTGGTCCAGGACAATGATGATATCACCAGACTCAAGTCCTGGCTCCTGATCACCCTCTCCATGGAAAACAATCTTCTGACCATCTCTCATTCCTGTTGCAATGAAATGATCAGGTGTGCTTTTAGTTTAATCTCAAACCAGCCAGAAATATATAAAATACAATTAGATTATTGTTTGCTAAAGTCTCACCTTTATCGATGTGGACCTCCAGGATCTTTTTCTGGCGCATGATCTTCCGGCCTGCACATGTTTTGCAGCGATCCTTGTGGCTGATTCTCTGTCCTTGGCCCTGACAGCTGTGGCACACTGTGGAAACTTGCTGGACCATACCTGGTAATAGCTGGTGCACGCGGACCTGCATGCCTGTGCCATGGCAGGTCATGCACATCTGCGCTGCTCCTTTCCGACTCCCTCTACCTAACAAGAAAACAAAGAAAAAGACAAGTTCAAGACTATCTTTGTGTTAGACTTATTTCAAGCTATAAACTCTGTTGGCCTGGAAAGAAAGGTCAGGGAGACTGTTGTGTTTTGTTATTGGACAAAGAGCCTTTTTATGCCCTGCCTGCATGTGCTAAGAAAGCCTGCCTGGAATACCAAACGAGTCCAGTGATGGATGCTAATGAGAGTATATAGGTACCATGTGTAGTCAAAGACGTACCTTCACATCTCTCACAGATAGTATTCTTCTGCAGGTTAAGTTTTCTTGTAGCTCCATTATGAAGATCTTCCAACGTCACTCTAATCTGATGAACAATATTCTTCCCTGGGTTGAGACAAAAACATTATATTATGAGAACAATATCATTTAATGTTGCAGTTGAAAATATTTCATTAGTTTCTTTACACTTTATGGTTTAAATTATTCATATAAATAAACCTAAACTTCTGCTACAAAGCCCAAGCTTTAAATAAAAAAAAGACTGTATAATAAATGTGATCAAGAGAATAATGATTTGAAAGATGAAACTGGGCTATAGTTGGTTTCCTCTTGGCCAAATGCATAGTCACAAATAAAAAATGATTGATGTACAAAAATAAAATGGAGAGAGAATAAAAACAGCTACAGGGAGACAAGTAAATACTGGAGGTTTGCTCAGGTTACAAAGTACAACTGAAGATCAGTGATCATTTCAATATTACAACATACCTTTTCGCTCTCTGTGCATTCGACTGCCTCCACCAAAGAACAAGTCAAAGATGTCCATAGGCGATGCAAAGCCCCCCCCACCACCACCGGTTCCTCCTTCCTTTATTGCCTTTTCACCACCACGGTCATACAACTCCCTCTTCTTGGCATCTGACAACACCTCGTACGCCTGTGAGATCTGCTTAAACTGGGACAGAATATAAACACCCATTATTTAAAAACATATACATCTTCTGGTGTTTTATATATATACACAAAAAGAAAAGAAAAAGAGAAGGCACACGCAAAAAACTGAGAAAAATCTAAAGTAATTCCAACTGAACTTGCTTACAGAAGTATTAGGTATCTGTAAAAAAAAAAAAATCTCTTCTCCAGATAACTGGTTAACTTAGAAGTTGCACAACAGCTGTTTTTACTTACTCTAACAAAACTGTGACACAACAGCAAAATACAGATGCTTATGTTATGTCCGCTATGAAAGATGCTTACCTTCTCTCCTTCTGTGGGATTTTTGTCCGGGTGATACTTCAAGGCAAGTTTGCGATAGGCTCTTTTCAGTTCATCAGGAGTAGCATTAGGTTTCACACCCAATGTGTCGTAGAAGCCAGTTTCCTTGACCATGTTTGCTTCTAACAGTAAAACCTTCAAACAGCAAAAGAATCAGTATTTCAATCGTCAGTCCTGATTACGCAATGTTACCAAAATGAAACACATTTGATAGCTTTTTAAAGCAAGACTAGAAATGCAGCACCTTCAAATGTTTAAGCATTCATACTTTTTGTTCAAACGAATAAAACATGTGCAGAGTAAGTCAACACTTAACCAAATATCAGCACATGTCAGCGACGCTGACTGCAAAATATGTTTGGATTTTCCAGGTAACTGAAAGTGAAAGCAGTTGAGAGTGAAGGCACAGGCCCTCACTGTGGGCCGATGATAGACTATGAGTGTGTAAAGAAAAGAGAAAACAGCATCGACCTTTAGAGGAGTGAGTGGACATGTCAATGAACACTAAATGTCCACCTGCGTCTCTGAGGAGGGAGTCTCCTCTCAGCATTACACTGAGGATGGACACAGTTGTCTGGGGAGTTCCTGACATCGAGAGTAACAGAAGCTTGAACATTTAAAGAAACAGCAACATTACCTACCTGTTTGCCACAGGAATTAAACTGTCTTCAATAAAATAGAGGTAATAAGGCCGAACACTTCACATATAAAGTGTAATAACAGGATGTCAGACCCTGGAGGGAACAACAAGCAGAGGGTCCGCTTGTTTCGAGAACTGATGTTAAGACTCGTATTTATCATGGAAGAATGAATCAGGGACTACCTGTTACTGAGCTCAGGCTGAAAACAAGAACGAGTCTCCACGTCCATCAGGCCCCACGTACTTTAGCACTGATAGCCCGGCTAATGCTAACGCGCTAGCTAGCCTGTTACTCTGACACCAAACACGTGAATTCAAACGAGGCGGGAGGAGAAGACAAACACGTGTCGGTGGTTTCTTCTTTTCAAACCTTAAAAGAAGTCAGTGACGAGAATCCTCACAAGTTCAACAAGCAGACTTCAGCTCGCGCTGCGACGCTTCCAGATTCTTCCGTGTGACGTCACTTTCGCGCGACCGGAGGATTCACCAAAACAAGCGTGAAGGCGCCGCCAGCGACGGGCTTTTGAACACCAGGCGGAGGAGAAGAGTTCAGTGTGATGTTAAAATGCCGGTTTGTTGGCTCGTTAGTGAAGAGAGGAGTCACAGGCCCATCCAGCTGCCCCACCTGCAGACTGTGGTCCTGGGTCGAGGTCCACAAACCACCATTAAAGACAAGAAATGCTCCCGACAGCAAGGTAACAGTACACTGACTGTGTTAGCATTGAGCTAAACACGTCACGTTAAAACAGCAGACGCTGTGAAGTCAAGTTCCATTAAACGTTGTGTGAGATTGTTTGATAGGAGAGACACTAAGTACATTTAAAACTGCAGTACTTGTACTTGTACTGGTGCCTCCATGTCACGCAGAGGATTTTACAATGACTTAAAATACAAAGCCCTGTTTCAAACCAAACTTTCCAAAACTACATTTCTTTGTTTCGTCAATGGACTGAACATTATTCAGGATTTGTCATTCAAGGTTACCTTTCATACAGGAGTTAAAATAATGAATGGGTCCATCTTGTTAAATGTAAGACTTTAACACTGTCTTATAAATAGTAATAATAATGTCAGTATATTGAATATCTTTGGTCTTCGGGTAAAATTTGGATGCAAATTATTCACAGTTTGTTTTGAGCAAATTATTAATCATGACTGACAGTGATCTTCAAGTGCAGCTCTATAATGCCACTTACATAATGAAGCATCAATAATTATATCTATTTAATATACATGAGTGTAACACTCCTAACCCTAACCTCCTGATCATGCTCCTTTAGATTCATTTTGAGCAAAAACTTTTACCATCCTCATTTACATTTATTATCTATATAGCTTCACATTTATGAATCCTAGCATCTCTGGTATTTTCTTGGGATGGAATACAGTGTTTGTTTCTTTAACATTCATTCTCATATTCTTTATGTATTTTTGTGTTTTGGAAGAAAAATAATTAATGTACATAACATTAAAAGGATTAAAAGCACATTTCAATCTGTTCAAATCGTATCTCTCCCCAACCAGTTGAATTGAAAGCAGAATGCAACAAAGGTTATGTCAAAGTTAAGCAGGTAAGACACATGTATAAATAAATATATATTTTGTTTTGTGTGAAATCAAGAAAACAATATAAATTAAATCTTATTGTGGATTTAATTGAATAACTTTAGTCCTTGCTGTTATTTTGATTATCTATTGCTAACTATTTTGGACACATTACAGAGTAATTCGTTTTTGTTCTAGTAATCGCTGAATATTCCTGCACAGGCTGTGTAACACTCAGTCTCTCATCTATATCTTTACTTCCACAGCTCGGTGTAAATCCCACCTCCGTAGACTCTGTAGTGGTGGGTGTAGACAATGAGGTCAGAATGAAGCCTGGGCAGCAGCTTCATATTGTCAATCAGCTCTATCCATATACTGTACATTTCAAGGAGGATATCACTGGTAACCCCAGTGGCACCAAAAGACCTCGGGAGTCGGCTTCAGTGGACAGAGAGAGCCAGAGAGAGGCTCCGAAAATGAAAGCAGCCACAGAGACGATCTCTGTGTCAGTTAGTCATGGAGAAGCTACACACACCAGTGTAAGAACAAAACAAGTGTGTGTCTTAATATTGCAGAGCTGGTGAATGTATGTAATAGAAAATAAACTTGTTTCCGAAATCTATCATAGGAAAGTTTTGGACATTGGAGCCAAGGTCTGAAGACGTCGATGCAAGACCCAAAGATGCAGGTAGTTATTGTAAAAAAACAGATCTACAGCTGGTGCGATGCCTACACTAGTGGATTGAGTTTACCCACCAAGTCACTGCTTCCATATTTTCTAGGTATACAAGGATGATCAAGTAGTCGTGATCAAAGACAAATACCCCAAAGCTCGCTACCACTGGCTGGTCCTCCCATGGCAGTCCATCCCCAGTCTGAAGGCGCTGCGTGGCGAGCACTGTGACCTGGTGAAACACATGCAGCAAGTTGCTGACCGGATGGTTCAGCAGTGCCCTGATTCTAGCTCACTGAGTTTCCGCACAGGGTACCATGCCATCCCGAGCATGAGGTCAGTAATAACTGCTGCTTTATCCCATTTCATGCAAATAATGCAGAGCAAAAGAAAGGGTGGGCAAAACAACCCTTCTTGAATCACATACTAAAGAGAAATAAGAAGTCATTTATTGATGATATACGAATATATCAAAACATTACCCTAAATGGCAAGAATTTGAAAATACTTAAATAGAATATACCCACTTTTAATAAATGGAAATTTATTTAAATTATTAGTACTTTCTGCTAAATGCCCAAAAAACACTGCTGTCTACAAATCCTGAAGTTCATGAGGGTGAGGATCAGCGGATACTGTATTTGATGTTGACACATTTTGTCTTTTCTCTTCTTTTGCAGTCATGTTCATCTCCATGTTATTAGCCAGGACTTTGACTCTCCTTGTTTAAAGAACAAAAAACACTGGAACTCTTTCACTACTGACTATTTCATTGAGTCTCAAGGTGAGAGTAACTCCACTCTGTTTTGAACTTTCCTCACTTCCTCACTCACATTTTACTGCAAACGTGCACTTTTTTTTATCTGCAGATGTCGTTCGGATGCTTGAAACCAGTGGAAGGGTCACAGTGAAAGAAGGCAGCAGTGAGTTGTTGAAACTTTCTCTTCGTTGTCACATGTGTCGCAGAGAGCTTCCCACTATACCAGCTCTGAAGGAACACCTGAAGTCTCACTTTCCCAGATAACAATGTTTCCACAAAGAGGACACAGTCACTCACATGTTAACGGTTCAAAACTTGATTTGTACTTGTTAATCATGAGTTCTAGTTTTGTAAAACATTCTTGTTGTATATTGTTACTTTGTGACTGTAACACAATGTACATTATCATGTCTTTAGTTCAGTTTATCATTTGTTAATGAAGATGCATGTCATTCATGCTGGATGTCATTAGACAAGTTCTGTTCCTTGTTAACTTTCAAACATGTAAATATGTTATTAAATGTTTTGTAAGAACTATATCTAAATATGTCTTTTGTTTAAAATTGAAGACAATTGTGTTCTAGTTAAACAATTTCTGCTCAACTTCAATACAGATTTCAGAAAAGCAGAAAAAGCAGTAAATTATATTTTTTATATTTATGAGCCTCCATCTGCTACAGAAATGAAAGATGAAATAAAAAGTGTTAGTTTGCTTTAGGGTCACATGTTTATATGTTTAGAGAGAGGACTTTAGTGATGTTAGTTTCTGGACCCAGCACCTGAAGATCTTACCTCAGAATTCAACTTTTTATAATAAATGTATGTTGTATGTGATGACTCAATATGATGCTGTGAAGATATCCCATCTCTTAATTTGTTATTAGTTTGACAAAGTGTTCTGTGTAGCGTCAGGTCTGCTGGTAACTTTCATCTTAAACTGAGCAGAGGTCTTATTCTTTGTTGTGAAAACACCAGTGGAGGAATTTAGGAGCTTTCACCGACAAAGTCATGAACAGTTGACTTTGTCGCCACCTGGTGTTACATTTTTATCCAAAGTTAAAAAAAAAAACAAGCTTTTGACAGCTTTGACACCCTGCTCCATAAAACATGGCCTAAGTCAAGCTAACATAAAGGTATCAGGGTAAAATGATCCAGTTAATTCTCATTAGGATAATTTGATAATTTGTGCTCATGTTATGAAATTATGACGAAATCATTATGGAGTTGAAACCATGGTCATGCCTCTCAGAGCAGAGTGTTGAACATGTGACTGCAGTTACATCAAATCCTGTCTCATGCATGTTCCTGTGTTATTTTGCTCTATAAGCCTCAATATGTTTGCTCTCTTTAATCAGTTGAACAATTAGACTTTAGACATAGAAAGTCCTATTGTCATTACACAGAATATAACAAATCTATGTTTCAATCCTGTTGGTACATTCAATCCGACCACAGTTTTAAACAGAAGAAGAAATCGATCAATATAAACATAATATACTCAATATATTGAATGACATGTATCTATATCACGATCATGTTGTAAAGTAGAGTTGTGAAGACCAACTATCGCCTGGGTCACACCAGCAGCACGTCCTGGTTGTTCACACAGACTGTGGTTCAGAGAGAGAGATACAAAAAGATAGAGAGGGAGATAGAGAGATAGAAAGAGAGAGAAATAGATAGAGAGGGAGATGGGGAGGGAGAGAGAGATAGATGGACAGGGAGATAGCTAAGAAGAGAGAGAGAGAAATAGAGAGGGAGACAGCTAGGGAGGGAGGGGGTTAGGGCGAGGGAGAAAGAGGGAGATAAAGAGCGATGGGGGGTAGAGAGAGATAGAGAGACTGCTGCTCATCACAGCTTTTGTGAAGTTTTTCCTTGTATAAAACTACTCCTGTGTACTCTGATAAACACCAGTACTCTACAGTATGCAAATATTTCTTAATGAAAATCTGTTAAAGACAAATGAATGGATTCAGTCAACACAAACGCAGGACTGTCTGTGTGTTGAAGAGGGTAGGCCTCAGGCAGTGTTGCAAACATTAATGTTCGTGTCATACTGGACCTTTTATACACAGTCTGTGAACCGGGTAAATAAAACCTTCCTCCGCCAGTGGGAAAAAAAGAACGTGTGGCCCGTACGGGGATCGAACCCGCGACCTTGGCGTTATTAGCACCACGCTCTAACCAACTGAGCTAACCGGCCATGTGATTCCCGTGAAAAGTTTTCAGATATGTCAGTGACATATAAAACTCATAGAATCCCATTACTGCTACTGTGATGAAAAACATAAAGATCCTCTGAGTCTTTATCATGAGAAACCTTCTCATGATAAAGACTCAGTATCTCATTACTATAAAAAGAGCAAGAGTACCTGGCTGCAGACAAGATGGGGATCCGTCCTCCGTGAGCGCATGCGCAGTACATGTCCGTAATTTATAATTTTTTTTAAATGGGCCAATATAGAGTTAATTTATTAAGTCTGTAAAAAGTCCCCAATTATGTACAATTGAAATAACATTTTGTTATTTTCAGGTGTTTTTATTACACTAAGTGCTACTAAGAAGGATGTATTTATTTAAATTATAAAATAGAAATTTAATAGAAATCCTATATACAATTGAAACTGAATATATACAGTGGAATGCATTGCACATTAGCCACTGAATTCCACAGATAGGAGTGAGTATTAGATGGATAATCAATATAGTAAAAATAATATCAAAGACAGAAAGTCTCCAATCTTTCCTTTCAACACTTTTTAATTGATGTGTGAAGTAGAAGTCATGATGGCGCCGCCCTGTGGAGAGATGGCCGCACAGCAGCTGGTCCAGTAGCAGCTCTGTCTCTGAACATCCGGTGAGTCCAACAGTCACTTCACTTCTTGTTCTTCTGACATTTGTTTGAGATGTTTCACTAGTGGAGGGAAAGCATGTTTTTTTGTTTGAGTTCATATTGTTCTGTATCTGAAGGATAAATGTTTGTTGATTCAACATGAAAAGTTTCTTTGTGTAGTAAACATTGTGCGACTAGGCCGACAGCCTGCTGTCACTACTGAGGATTTTAAAGTCAATGGTTGAACAACCCTTGTTGAAGAAGGGGACTCTTGTATTTTACAGAAAGCGTTATTTCACTGTGATGCATTCAACTTCTCTGGGTTTAGACAATAAAGATGAATGTTTCTGAAATGAGGAAGTAAATCAGGAAGTCACTTTGGAGGGAAACTGCAAAGGCCTCACCTCAAGGCCTCACCTGCAAAAAATAAATAAATAAAAAGTCCCAGTTCCGTTCAAACTGAAATGTTCCCGTCAGCTCTCAGCAGCCTTTTGGGAAAAGCAGCTTAGTTTTAGTCTATCAACTGAGGAAGCACAAACTGGCAGATCAGAATTTTCGACTTCTTTCACTGACTTCACTCAGATGTTCAACTTTAAGGTGAGTTTAAAATCCTTTATTTTATTTATGAATGGGATTAATTTGAGTTCTATTGTTTACAAACACAGAATTAATACAACCACTGAAAATGTGTAAAGAAGCACATTTGAAGTTGTGCACTCTGTTAGATGATTATTAAATAGATTGAATTTATCAGTGTTGATTCATGCCGATGAAACGATTGATGTAATGATTCAATAGCTTTTTACCATATGAAAAACATGACACCTTGTTTCCCTGTTCTCATTCTGCACGTATGTGATTCCAGAGCTGCACAATCCAGAGATGTTCAATTGCACTCTTGAAAACGACAGGCGGTTCGAGTGCAGTCTCTCAACCATGGCTGCTGCACTCAGCCCTCAGTCAGTATCTCATAATTATGAGAGAAAAAAGAAATATAGTGCAATTATGATGAATACATTGAAAATACTGTGTTTTCTTTCTCTTTTTAATTGAACAAAGTCTGATGTTAATTAGTAATTATTACTGCTTATGTTACTTTCCTTAACTTGGCCTGTCTAAATATATAAAAATGTGCAAGTCCCCAATACCACGGTAATAAAATTTGTTTATTATTATTTTCAAAACAAAACCAAAAAAGTAAAATGCTCGGATACATCATAATATTAGTCACACAATAAACCAGCTGCAGGTAACAGTATAAGGCCAGAAATCAACATTCAGAAGCGATGGGCAAGAGTAAACATGAGAGTCCTCAGTCAGGTCATTATGATGGTGTTGTAGTTCATAGTGGGAAAATTAAAGCAAGTGCACGTGATCATCGTCGTAGAGTCAGCTCCCTCTCGTCGTCGTCCGGCACCATCAGATTGTCCACACCGTGATGGGCGTCGTCTCCTATATCGTGGAAGAAGTACTCTTCGCTTTCACAGCTCTGGGTTCCATTCACACAGTCACTGGCTTTCATCTTCTGCACCTCGGCACTGTCGCTGGCGGTGCTGTCCTCTGTGCTCTCGCTGCTCTCGCTGGTCTCGTTGCTTTCACTGCTGCTGCTCTCGCTGGTGGAGGCCGAGGGAGCAGCGGTGGCCTCGCTGTTCTCTGTGCTTTCACTGCTGCTGGTGGGACTATCCACCAGGGGCTGGTTTAGTTGAGTGGTGTCGACCTCCTGTTTGAAAATCATGGAGGTGTGAGTGGGCTGCTGGGTGCTCAGCTGCTCCCCTTGACCCTTGACCTCTGTGCTGCTGTTGTCCTCGTCACTCAGGTCTTGCATGACGTTATAGACTTGAACCCAACTCTGATGCAGAAAAAAATAAAGAGTTACTCAACTGTAAAATCTGTTCAGTCTTTTTCTCTTCCCACAATATTCTGTCTGTAGTGAAGTGTGTAAGTTATCTTGTCTACCTCATTTTTGGTTTATCTATCATATAATCTTATCTTGTCTTATCTAACTGTTAATTTGCTAAAAACTTACTACATCAACAAAAAATAATTATTTTATGTGCCTGTTGTGTCGATTCTGATGCCCCCAAGTTACCACACACAGTTAACACAGTTATTGCAGGTTTAAATTGAAGAAATGTGATATGATTTTTTCTGTGAAGCTGCAATTTGATATGATGACGTAAATAAGTAGTAGAAACATCTCATTTTATCTAACCTTTTCGTATCTTATCTTAGCATTTTATCTTAAAGCAACAGTTTAACTCACCTTTCGTAAGTTCTCCTCACTGCTCATGCTGTTATCTCTGGTTTCAGGCATGGAGTCACTCTGTGGACAAACAGTGAATAATTTAAGCTGAGTGGAAATATTTTGCACTATGTTGTAACATTTTGAGAATAAAGTAGGTTTGGTAGAATATTAGATTTTCTTTAATCTTACCCCATCTGACTCATCTGACTGACTGTCACTCTCCTCTGAAGTCTGTTTTTTTAGGAAAAGAAACATTACATTAGACAAACTTATTTCTCCTTTCTTTATTTGAATTTTCACTTTAATTTGATATTATTATTATTATTATTGAGTAGGGTTTGTCATATGATTGATTTGCTCGTTCAACCCACCGTGTCCTCTGATGTGGATTCTAAGGATTCTGACTCTGAACTCTGCAAACAAACATAGATTGACGTCAGACACATTTTCAGCCGATCGATTATATCAGAATAATTAGATTTGTTTTTCGCAGGAAATAGAAAAATCCGAGTGACTCACTTGATTTGATGTGCTTTCTTCAGAGCTCTGCAACACAAAGGAATACAAATCCATTAAAGTGGAGCGCAGCAGTCAAACACGATGCTGAAAGTCTGCATCCAAAAGGAATCATTTCATCATGAGTGGAATAAACTTAGACAGTACCTGCTCTGAGGTGCTATTTTCAGACGATTGTGAAACAGACGCACTTTCTGTCTGGGGGAAAAAAATAAAAACAAAAGTGAGCACACACCCCAGTATGTTTAATTATACCCTTTAACTGCAGCCTCAACAATCATCACATTCATTCAAGACTCATCCATCATTTAAGAACCAAAAGCTGTTGCTGCATAAATGGTGCAGACATGGGAATTGTCTTGAGGTCGGAGGAATCGTCGAATAACCGCACCTATTGTTAGTTTTTCTGCTGACTGCAGTCAAATGATTTATGGATAAACTGTGTGGAGGTTTTGTAAAGCACAGCTCCACCATGTTGAAGAAAGGAGTTCAGATCTGACGGCACTCACCGAGTTCGAATCAAGCTCAGTTGAGTCCAGAAGGGCATTGAAAGAAATCTGTCAGAGGAAACACACACGGGTAAGAGGTGAGGACACGACTCCACAGATGGTGGATCCGTAAGATGCACATGATCTATCTCTGTGGATTTGTACATATTTTACATTTGCATTTATTTCGTGTAAAATACCTACAAATCCACATTGATTTGTTTACTTAGCTTAAAAATATCTAAATATAAGAAACAGTGCAGGACTATGATGATATTTGATATTTGTTCTGCAGACATTTATAATATTGTTTTGAGTATTGAGTATGTTAGCACTGAGCCACTATATCAATACTGAATATATTAAAAGAGTCATTTTTCAAAGTTTATAAATGTGTCCAAACGTACATCAAATTACATAAATAACATCCAGTTTCGTGAGCTTTATTTCTAGAGATTCATACTTACTGGGTTGGCAAAAACTGCTCCAATGAGGCAAAATGTTATGATGGTGACCTTCATTTTCCTGCAAACATGATAAAATAAATTTAGCAACATTGAAAAAGCTAATTCAAAGCTAGAAAAGGAAACACAAGTTTGGAGATACGATGAGAAAAGAGCTAGAAATCAGTGCATGGATAAAAAATATGAGTCATAAACAGAAAATGAGCTTTGGTGAAAACAATCAATATGTCATAATCAGCCGATAAATTACCTGTCTTTGTCTGTTGGATGGAGAGCGATGAAGGGATGAAGTTAGTCGTCCGTCAGCAGCAAACAGGAAGAGAACCCAGTGTCTGTTCACGTATGGAAGCTGGTGCTTTAGGCAGTAGAAGCGTGATGTGTGGATCTGCTGGAGGAAACTTCAACCTCCTCTGTATATAAGCAACTTCAATTAAGATGATTGCATCACTTCCTTCCGGATTTGTCTCTCTCTTTCTCTCACTCCCTCTCCCGTCGACACGCAAAAGGTGTGTTTGTTTCCGGAGAACGAGCTGAAAACATACACATGATGACACAACACACGCAAACACACACACACAGAGCTGTTTCATGCAGTCACTACATTTTCTCCACGCCCTCTCAAGTCCTTAGTGAAATATAATTCAGCATAGGAAACCATAGGGTTTGTGGCCTGTAGAAAAAACAAACTCACCCACTCAGAGGGGGAAGGACAGCCAGACAGGGACATGCCTGTTTCCGGTGTGGAAATTGATGTTTTTAATTTACTATCTAGTCACCCAACAGGTCTATTTTTAAATGTTGCGACAAGGTGCATGTGGGATGTAGAGCCTTGCTCAAGGGTAGATGCAAAATACTTGGAGAAACTTAAAAAATAAATAGAGAAAATTTACCTTTTGGCATCTTCAACAGGCTTCTGACGGTTTCAAACATTTGCATCAAGACTTAACTCACTAATGATACTTTAAACTAAAGACAAGCATGTTTTGTAACCTAACCTTCTCACCGTTACACAATGTTATTGAAAATAGGCCTTGTTCTTGGAAATAGGTTTAGAAAGCAATATAAAGACTTCTACGTTTTCCCTCCTGAGGCCCGTAACTGTTTCCTGGATGTCCTTATATGGTCAGGCCCAAAATAAGATTAGAGAATTCTTTGTTTAACCTCAGTTCGGATTCCAACCATGCAAAAGAAACGTGTAATTAGACTGGATGTTCACCAGTCTGGAGCTGTTTGCCAAAAACCACAGCTACCAGCAGTTGTAAGATCCTGCTGCAGCGATGGGGGGAGTGAGGAGACGATGATTTAGGCTTGTTGAAGCAAACAGACCGGCAGTCAGCAATGTCCTCACATTCACTCTGTAGGTTATTTTAGTTTTTAGGATGTATTAACTCTTTCAGTTGTGCATCTAAGTTATTGATTTTCTTAAACGGCAATAGATATTTACAGCAGGACTTCAAATCTGGTCCTCAAGGGCCAATGTGCTGTAGATTTTCAATTGTCTGAGCCATATGAGCCAAATATGGATTAGAAATTAGAATGGATTAGAAGTTCTATAACACGTGTGAGTGGACCTGTACAGTTTCTATAATAATTGGAGTGGCATTCAGGTCAGCGCATAGTTTTTACGCAGTCCTGCAGACAAACAAACAAACAAACCTACAGACAGAGGTGAAAGCAAAACCTGCTTGGCAAAGTTAGAAAAAACTAAACAAAAACCAATGATACAAATATTCAGTTTGTATTACCAAAAGTCACATCATGTAAATGAGGTTCAGAGTTTATGTTCAACCTGGAAATAGTTGGGAAAACAATCTCAGCGCCCCCTGGAACTATTGACCACATCACATGATCTTCATCACAAAATGGAACCGGCGTATAGTGTCATGAGATAAGTTGATTGAATTTGAGGACAGTGTGAGAGAAATAAAGGCTCCAGGTATCAACCAAACATGTTATTGTGACAGTGTTGATTGGTGATGGAGACACAAGTGGTGAAGCTAATGTGAATAAAATAAAATATTGCACCTAGTATGAATTTGTGATGCAACAAATACTATGAAAACTAAAGAAAGGAACTGTTCTTAGATCTGCCAGTCTGGATTTTGATACACCTGTGCTGCCCTCCAGAGGACAGCAGGTTGAACAGGTGGTGTTTGGATCTCTCTGGCTCTGTTGTGGCACAGACAGAGAAAACATGAGGGCAACCAATCAAACTTTGCAAATTTGAATGAACACAACAATTGAAATCCGCCATGAACACTATTTGAATTACCCTGCTGAAGAAGCTGCTGACAGAAGTTGTTACTCAGTTTCTCTGTAGCTTCAGAAACACAGACTTGTAACACAGTGACATCTAGTGGTCTATATTATGTTTTACTTGTGTCTTGAAACCATCTTTCATGTGACACACAAGTGTGATCTGATTTTATTCTGTCATAAACAAATATACATATACATATGTAATACAATTATACAGTTGTTCACGAAACAACGGCTAAAAGAGGAAAACACAACATGTATGAATGAACCCTGTTTTTTAAGTTACAAGTTTATCTTCAGTAATGAAAGTGAATTTGATTAAATCTGTCAGATGCTGTTTTTCCCCCTTTTCCTCTTTTTCATGAATAATTACCATATAGTTCTTTATATTTTTTTTCTGGCAGAACATCAAAGTGTGGGGTCCCTGCCCCCCCCCCCCCCCCGTGGCCCAAAGACACTCCCAAAGTCCAAAGTTGGCATTAGCGCCACAGACCCAGAAAAATCAGGGGCCATCTTCACAGGTTCAACACAGACACATTCTGGTGTTTGTGCTGGATTCTACTTTCTTTTGCAACAGCCAGCCTCAGGTAAAATCCTTATTACTGACACTTTTACACATGTTTGACATGACATAATGAACACAGAGTTTGATGTAAAAAAAAAAAAAAGGTTTTCGATTATATTTGTTCCACGTTAAACGACGCATGGCTTGGCAATATTGTAGCCTCTTTGGGGATGACTGCTTTTGATTCTTTTTATATGTATCAAGACATAGTGAGTATTATTCAACTGTCTACTATAATGTACCTATACTAATATTGCATGTACAGACAAACTAAAATGTTGTTTACTTACCTGTATTTTCACTTTTACATATATGTATATATATATATACCCAATATGTTGTGGAGTTTTGTGATTTGTGATATGAAATACATTCTAAATCATATTGTAGAGGAAATAGAAAATGAAATATCTGCATGTGTCCTTTGCAACATCATTAAACTAACAACTTATTATTTTCAGTGAATGTTCATACAGGCACCCCTCCCACCTGCACCCAGTTATTTGATCCACAGAGCTATTGTTCCCCCTGGCAGGCCCAGCAATGTCTGTTTTGTTTCCGTTCACACAGACAAAAAGTTTGTGGACTTAGACAAGTTTTTTCCAGTCTGGTAGCTTCTGATGTTTACTTTAGCTCTGAATGTGACTTTGAGAGAGAGAGGCGCATCTCAAAGGCCTGTTGCCGTGACAACAGTGGAGACGAATAGCCTCGGCCCTGCTTGTCATGAGCGTGTTGGCAGCATACTGATGCACTCATGTTATTTGACTTTGAAAGATGTGCCAAGTTCATGTCTTTGTTGTGACCAGTTTTGAAGTCAAGATATAATGTGTTGGTTATGATGAACTTCACGTTAATTTAAATTTCATATGATCTATTTTATATTTTTTTCTGTGCTTAAACTGTTAATTTCCATGTTTCAGGTATGAGGGCCTGCTTACTTTTCCTTTGTTTACTGGCAGCCACACTTGCCCTGTCTGTGAGTAACAAAGTTATTATTAATTCTTCAAGTAAAATGTGATATTTAAATTATTTGACCATCGTTGATCATACTTGTTTTGTCCAGGTAAAAAGTAAACATCATGGAAAACGTCGTGGATTGCATAAAATGTCACAAACAGCCAAAGAAATGGTAAAGTGGGACATCTGAAGTTTTATTTCAGTCAGATGATTTCTTTCAAATAATTATTTTCTTCTTTCTTATTAAGGATGCTCTCACAGAGGAGGCCAACAAGCCACAGATCTTACCCACTTTAGTCACATTCGAGGCCAAGAGCCAGGATCAGGAGGAAGAGGAGTTGAGCTCAGAGGGCAACGCTAATGCTAACAAGGAGGATGGAGAGATTGAGGCGACTGAGAGGAGAGATAAAAGCACTGCGGTCCTGTTGAGTGAGGAGGAGCTGGTGGACCTCCTGAAGAAAGAAGCAGCAGAGGAAGAAGTGGATGAAAGAGAGATGGAGGAAATGGAAGTGGAGTCGGACAAAGGCAAGGTGGAGTCTGGCAAGGCTGCGGAGGCCAGTCAGGATAAGGAAGAGGAGAAGTTAGAAGACAACTCGGAAGTAGGGGAAGATTACGGGAAGGTGAAGGAAGAGGAGGCGGAAGAGGAAGTGGTGGAGGAGGTGGAGAGGATGCCTCACAAGGATGAGAAGGAAGAGTCTGTTGGCAAAATGGCCGACAGAGAAGAGCAGTTGTTGGAGGAAGCAGACGGCAGCACAGAGTTGGACATCCCAGTCGATCTCGACTACGCTGCTGATAGCGGCGTCTTACAACCTCTGCAGATGATATCAGCTAAGATGGAACCCCACACTGATGACACCCAGCCTCCCTCAAAAACAGATGTTCCAGATGTCACTGAGAAAGAGGTCAGTGAGGAAGAGCTGCCCACCATCAACGAGGACTATGACCAAGACGTACAAAACACTGAGGCAGTGGACAGTGAGGAGGTGTCCGATGTGGACAAGCTGCAAGACGACAAAGAAGCTAAATCTAAAGAAATGGATCAAGACGTGAAACTGCAAGAGGCGAAGAGCAGCAGGGAGCTCGAGTCAGGGTCGAGCCGCGCCGCCGGAAAGGAGGAAGAGAGGAGCAAGAATGACAGCACGAGTCACGGCAAGGGAAAGACGAGGAAGCAGAAGAAGAACCAGAGGGCGAGGAAGCACTCTCCTCAACGAGAGGAAACACAGTCGGGACAAGAACTGAGCCAACAAGATCCTCAGGAGTCTGTCGGAAGCAGCACTGACAACACAGTGCAAAAGGCGAAGAGGAGGAGGGCGGGAAAATGGGTAAACAATCTGTACATGCACTTCCTGTTGTGGTCAGCAACTTCACTTTAGGCAGCTGTTTTTAGTAAAGAGGCTCAAAAGCCACTGCATGGTATCTAATCAGTAGATAGGAGACAGGAGGTGGTGGAGACCAGAAAAGAGCTAAAAGAAGATTAAATATGGAGTTTACATTCACCAGAAACATGGCTCCAAATGAAACATAGAGTTGCTGTGAATTTGTCCTATTTTATACTTTCACTTGTTCTCTCGTCAACCTTGTTTTGACTATCTTATCTTATAGTATATCATCTTATCTTTTCTTACCTGTTTTCTCCTCTTATCATAATAGTTTGCTTAAAGTGTTGTTTCTGATGCCCCCAAGTTACCCCAAAAAATCAGTTATTGCTTGTTCTAAATATAGAAATGTGACAGTTACGTTTGGTGCTAAGCTGCAGTTTGATATAAATAAGTGGTTGAAACATTCGTCATCTGTCCCATATCTCATGAAGTTGCACTTGCTTTTCCAGGGTCCATTGGTAGGAATGAATCCAGTGCAGATAAGAGCCACAGTGGATCTTTACCCCAGCTCCAGGCCTTCTCTCACTGGAGGCGCACATCACCCAGAATCCCCTGCAGGTCAGTTTAAATCACTGTTCGCCAAACTGACTAATGCCCTAACCCAACTGTCTCATAGGGGAATCTGCTGACTGCTAAACATTTTTGCTCAAACTTCCACATGAATGGTACCACCCTGCTTCACGGTCCTTCACTACCATAACACAGCTCTGCAGGCTTAAGGAGTGAATAAGAGAGATCAAGTTGAATTTAATCCTTGAGCAAACTCAAATGGCTGTGGAATGCAGGGGGTGATGTGTGGTGGTTAATGCTCCTCACACTGTAAAATGAAAGGAAAAAGACAATATATTATTAAAATTCAGATAAAGTATAAATTGATTGTTATTCCAGCGTTTGTCTTTCCTTCTAGATCCGTGTGGCAATTTCCGCTGCAAGCGTGGTAAGATGTGTAAACTCGACGCCGATAATAAACCAGGCTGTGTGTGTCAAGAGGCGTCACAGTGTCCTCCCAGTGTGAATGAGTTCGATCATGTGAGTATATATATATATAACCTGTTACTGGGTATAAACTGCAATCTTCAGCCACCGTTTTCATGTGATTGTGATGTTCGTGTTCCATGAAGGTTTGTGGAACAGACAACCAAACATACGATACGTCATGTGAGCTCTTTGCTAATAAATGTAACCTGGAGGGCACCAAGAGAGGGCACAAGCTTCACCTGGACTACACCGGACCATGCAAATGTGAGAAGTTACCACTGCACAGACTGAATGGTTGATCATTTCATTACAGTGTGAGAAGAAATCATTTGACCCTGCTCTTTGCGCCTCTCTCTGCCCTCCTCTCTGTCAGTGATTCCTCAGTGTGTGGACACTGAGCTGGTGCAGTTTCCTCTGCGGATGAGAGACTGGCTGAAAAACGTGCTGCTGCAGCTCTATGAGCACGACTCCATGTCCCCTGGCTTCCTCACCCCCAAACAACGTTTTAGAGTAAGTCACAGTGATGAAAATCAGGCTCATTAACATTATTGCCAAAGCCAAGGAGGTTATGTTCTCACCAGTGCCTCTTGGTCTGCTGATTGGTTTAGGTTTTAGCAGGATTGTGTCAAAAATACTGAACTGATTTCCACCAAACTTGGTGGAGGGATGGGGCCAGAGTCTGGAAAGACCCCATTACATTACATTTTGGAGCAGTTGTGCATTAAGAGACAGATCCACTAATAATAATACACTCAAGGTCACCTTACATCAGATAACATCAACAGCAATAAATCATACAATCATCATAAAACATACAGTCAACAGCAAAAGTGACACAATATAATTATTAAGGAGTTAGAGTGAGTTATGTTATGTTATTTTAAACTACTGCAAAATTCAACTGCAATTTGTTGTTTCTGTATCCAATGAATTTGTCAGTGAGTGAGTAAATCTATACTTCAGGTAAATCACTCTGCGTTGTCCTGTTTTCTGTAGGTGAAGAAAATCTTTGAGAGCGAGAGGCGTCTTCATGCTGGTGATCACTCGGTTGAGCTTCTTGCTCAGGACTTCGAGAAGAACTACAACATGTACATTTACCCAGTGCACTGGCAGTTTGCTCAACTCGACCAGCACCCGTCTGACAGGTTCACCTTCCCATTCCTCCTCGTCCCCTACTCTACTTATAATTATTAAAGAATTAAATTCACATTGCAAAATGTTCATAGAATTATTAATATAGACAATTTAAACTGGAAGACAGATCTTATCACACCTATTGACAAATATTAAACAAACCCCTGGGGTCAAATCATAAAAACGTGGTTACGGTCTGATTACAAAGATGAAAGTCTGACAATGTTTTGCTCTGTGCAGAGTGTTGTCCCACTCGGAGCTGGCCCCGCTCAGGGTCCCTCTGGTGCCGATGGAGCACTGCACCTCCCGCTTCTTCCAGGAGTGTGACGCTGACAAGGACAAGCAGGTGTCCTTTAAAGAGTGGACTTCCTGCTTTGGCATCAAGAGCGGTGAGAGCAGCAGCATCATTGACTTGTTCACACAGATACCTCAGAAATATTATAAAGTCAGGCTGTACATTTGTTTTGTGGGGAACCTTCTTTTATGTACTTATTTTAATGTACCTTTAAACTCAATGTATTCTCTCCACAGAGGACATGGATGCCAACCTGCTTTTCTGAGCTTCGTCTTAAACATCATCTGCTGCACGAGCCTGAGGAGGCTCTTCTGACAGAGCAGAATGAGAGAGAGAGGGAGAGAGAGAGAGAGAGAGAGAGAGAGAGACGCCTCCGTGAACCACTCAGCTCCTTTTATTTTGTCAGGTCGAAATGTTAAGATTCTGACACGCATGACATAAACTCTTTTACCTCCTGCTATATAGAGAGCAAGTGTTGGTCCTCAGTGCTGTTATTTTGGGTCAGGCTAAGGTTGTGTAGTTGTACTGGGGTTTAGACTCAGCTGCCTTTTAGAGTATAAGAGTCGTGTTTATCCAGAAACTGTTTTCTAATGCATTCCGAACATGGGGAGAAGTTTACAACAGCTGACTGGTAGAAAAGGTCTTGTACAGTTTAAAGTGCAAGGCCTCATAAGAACTTTGGTTAGTATGTTAGAGTGATTAAGTGCAGAATTACTCTTTAATTCAAAGTTAAGTTGAATCCCATGCCTTGGTGTTGTGCTAGTAAATGTAAATCAATGTGTGTTGCTTAACTTAGTAGCAAAATCTGTAAATGTTTGTCTTTTTCACTGTATCTCTGATTAAAGCTTTATGGACAGCAGAGGTCTTCACAGTATCACCCTGTTGTTAGTGTTAATGATTCTTAACAGTCCTGAAATAAAGTTATTCGTATTCATCATTCCATCATTGGTGGAACGCACCCAAACCCCCCAGGGACACATCGGTTTACGCTTTAATATCATTCGTTTTCCTGACAAGGACATGACAATACCACCTCATGGTTAAGAGAATGATGGCCACTGATACCTGGTTTGGGTTTGCCACATAATCCTGAAAAATGGCCCTCTGTAGGGAAACAAAGCAAAAAATAGCCTGCAGCACGGTCATGATGATTACAGGGACTTGTTGTTATGAGATAAAGTGCAGGACTCTGATTGGACGTCTCCTCACAGAATCTGATGCTCTCTATATAAGTGAGCAGAGAAGCAGTGTTGCACCTGTAGACTGCTGTCACTGAGATAAAACATGTTCTGCTTACTGTGGGTGATCTTCCAGGCCTGGGCTGTTGTGGTGGAGGGTGGTGTGTCCTCAGGGAGTGCTGAGGCTAACGGGGGAGTGAATAATAATGGAGGAGCAGCAGCTGCGGGTAACAATGCCAACCCCGGGGCCCAAAATGGAGTCCTGCTGAACGGTGACCCGCTCCTGGTGCGTTTAGTCCAACTTGGTGGGACGTTTTTCATCCAGCCAGTCGGGAACCAACTAGGTCAGGCACCTCTGCAGCAGCTCGTTCCCACTGGAGCTCTTCAACAAGGTGGAGCATTTCCTGTGGGGCAGACAGGGGGAGTGAATGTGAACCCACAGGGGCAGGTGCAGACCCAGGCTGTGAGGGGGGGCCCACTCCAACTGTTCACCGTGCTGTCACAGAGAAACGCAGGGGGAGACCCACAGGGCGCCGTGTTGACCCCCGGCCAAGTGCAGCTGATCTCGCTGGCCGGCCTGAACAACCAGCAGAGGCAGGTTCCAGCTGGTGGGAATGCAGCCGGCAGAGTGAGGTTTCAGCGCTCAGTGGCAGCTCGCCTCAGGGGGACACAGTCTCCGGTGAGGAAGGTGAACGCAGCAGAAGAGGAGGAAGAGGAGGAGGAAGAGTGCTCTGGGATGGAGGAGAAACAAGCGAAATGAGACCACACAGACATCACATCCATCTCATGATTCATTCCTATGTCCACGGCCTGTCTCACAATCTCTTCAAGCCTGAATGTTAATTTTATAAATCACTGTCACGGTGACAAATGAACAATAAATAAAAATCGAAGTTAACTGTTCACACTTTGTTTTGTTTTTATTCTCAATAAAGTAACACCTCATATTTGACACCCTGCAGCTCAAAATATGTCACAAGTATGAGCAAAAAAAACATAAAACCTTATGGGTGTGGCTCCTCTGATGCTGATGTTATTTCTGTGTGACAGTGTGGTTAAAAGTGTAAATATATATTTACAATACGCTCGTTACAACATGGTGATTTAGGTCTGGATGTGAAAAACATCCCATCACTAACATCATGGCAGAATTCCTACTGCGCACTTTTTATGTACACAGCGTCTATAGATGGATGAATAGATATGGATGGATGGATGGATGGATAAATAAATAGATATATAGATATACACACTCTACCAGAATAGATACAATATATTTATAAATTCCAAATTTTAATTTAGAAATCTATACCTTATGTTTTTGTTCTTCCTTCAAAAGTTATGCCAAGATGGATAGATAGAGAGATAGAGAAATATAGAGATAGAAAGATAGAGAGAGAGAGAGAGAGATGCTAATGTGTAAGCTCACTCACTTTATTGGTTTCATGTGCATCTTATCCTGTAATGATCGTGTGTATGTCTGTGTGTGTTTAAACTCTGATGTTAAAAAAAACTCATGCAATTTACATGTAGTTATTAGGAAAGGTCATTTGTCCTGACATAAACTGCAAACAGGAAGATTATGAGTCTTAATTGAAACAGAATGACAGCGTGTAATTAGCCTAAAGCTGCAGGCCAGACTTCCACAGAAGCTGTTTACCTGCTCTGCTGTGGTCTGTCGAGTCAGCAGCTGCTGCAGCAAAAAAGAACAAGTCCTCCCCAGACGGCCTCAGTAATGTGACAACATGCCCAGCCAGCCGCAGCAGGGACGACTCCAAACAACATGAGAAATTGTGCTGATGATATATGACACACACACATAAACAAGGGTTTTATAAATTTAAAAGGGGTCCTGGGGTCATCAGGGGTGAGACGGGTGGACTATATAAATAGTTTTATTTTTTGGTCTGGGACGAGTAAAGTTCTGTTTGAGACAAATCATAAATTACAGCTGCTACTCCTAGAAGAGCAGGAAACATGAAATGTGCACTCTCATTCTTAAAGAGCTGTTTTTCTCAAGTCACTAACCATTAAGCTGCTTGTGGGGTAGAATGGCAAAATGTTAAAATATCAAAATGTTAAATTGTAAAAACATTTGATTGTTAAAATGTCAAAATGTCAAAATGTTAAATGTTTAATTGTTAAAATGTCCAAATGTTAAAATGGCTAAATGTTTAAATGTTTAAATATTAGAATTCTAAATTCTCAAAATGAAGCTTCCTATCTACCTCACATTTCTCTCCTGCATTCAAACCTTCATTACATAGTGATTACATGATCCAGTAAAAGTTTAAGCCTTTCACTCATGTTTGCACAAGCATTAGCAGATCAGGTTTCAGGTATCACACACCGTCTAATTGGACTTAGCAACAATCCACCCTCTAAGTCATTCCTCTTTGTTAACCGTTTAAGATTCTCTCCAAGATTGTTGTATTTGTTTTTATGAATTCCTTGCTGTGTCATTCCTGTTTGTGGTCCTGTTTGTGTCAGTGCATATTTCTTAATCCCTCTTGAAAAAGAGATCTTAAATGAAGATCAAACAACAAAATAAATCAAATGTGTAGTTAAATTTAAGGGTACACACGTGG
The DNA here is from genome assembly GCF_024713975.1 of Paralichthys olivaceus. NCBI lineage: Eukaryota > Metazoa > Chordata > Actinopteri > Pleuronectiformes > Paralichthyidae > Paralichthys > Paralichthys olivaceus. The sequence continues at coordinate 10,208,037 of NC_091100.1, forward strand.
ACCAAAGCACTCCATAATGATGTCAGTTGTTTGCCTCGGGGCCACAAGCCGCGAGCTCTACCAGGTTTAAGTTTAGCAGCTTCCAGAAAACCTCCACAAACCCTCCACAAGACACTGAATCACTCTGTTATTGTTTGTGGTCACTCAACTGCATCGAGGACAATGTAGAACAGGGTCGAAGAGTCTTTAGAAAATAGACACCTCACTGTGCTTCATTTCTTTAAATCTCATATTCTAGAGAAAGAAGATGTCATATCAGGAGTTCACCCGTGACACACAGGTGACAAATACAGTTTGTCAACAAGTCCGTTTTTCTTTGCTCTAATTGGCTCATGATAATCTGAGGGACTGATAAAAAGATCACAGAACAACTGCTGTGTAGTCCTTCTCGGCACATAACTTTTGAAGGAAGAACCAAAATAAAAGGTATGAGATTTAAGATTTAAAATGATACAAATACTGAAATAGACATTTTCTAACTAACATAACACGCATGTTACTAAAAATCTACAGAATTTATAAATAAGCTGAATATACTCTGGTCTTTTTTAAAGGTATTTAGACCTCGAGATGAAGCTTCTACTCCTCAAAACAGCACTTATAGCCACCATCTGCTATGTGAGTATCTATCTATCTATCTATCTAACGATCTCTCTCTCTCTCTCTCTATCTGTCTGTCTGTCTATCTATCTATCTATCTATCTATCTATCTAGCTATCTATCAATCTATCTATCTGTCTTTCTATCTATCTATCTATCTGTCTGTCTATCTATCTATCTATCTATCTATCTATCTATCTATCTATCTATCTATCTATCTATCTATCTATCTATCTATCTATCTGTCTATCTGTCTATCTATCTAATGATCTAACGTTTTGTCTCCTTGCTTCTACAGGTCAGTGCAGGAAAGGTAATTAATTAATTAATTGCTAAGTGATTAGCACAATATTCCAATAATTAATAGTTAATAGTGATCAGTCATTAATAACAGCCCCGCTCTTTGTCCCTGCAGACACAGAGGCTGATTGCAGCCATGAATGCAGGGATGATACCTGGTATGTACGGTGGAATGGGAAATGGATTAAACCCTATGATGATGGCTGGAGGCCTGAACCCGGCCATGGTGACAGGTGGAGGGTTGGGCTTCGTCGGGCAGCCTCAGTTTGCACAGGTCAGTCAATCAGGTTTTCAACTTAACTTAATTTGTATAGCGCCAAATCATAACATCCATTATCTCAATACGTTAACATTAAGGAGAAACCCAACAGTTCCCATAATGGGCAGCACTCTGGTGACCATGGAGAGAAAAAACCCTCGTTAACTGGAAAAAACCTCTAGAAACATCTGATGACTGGTTTAAATCCCAGCTTGTGGAGTTTGCATGTTCTCTTTGTGTGTGCATTTCTTAATTTGCCATCCTGTAAACTGAACAGTTTGAATTCAGATTGCTGTTAAGTGAGATTTTGTCTGATATGATGAGATTCACAATTCTACTTTACCTGTCTCCCAAGTTTGTTCCACGAGTTCCTGCCTTTGCTTTACCGGCTCCTGTTCCCAACATGTACCCCGTCCCTGCAGTCAATGCGGTCAGTGGCGTCAATAACACACATCAAGTTTCATTGCTTTCAGAAAACCAGACAAAAATGTTTTATGTGTCTTTTTTAATCCTTCTTTCAGTTTCCTTTCATGGGAGTCCCTCAAATGCCACAGATGAATCCTGCTCAGCAGCCTCTCATGGTTAACACTCTACTCTGGCTTTTATCACAGGTTATATTATGATAGGTAGAAATTTAACAAATCACTGCATCTTGCTGTCTTCTGTAGGGGAGTCCTGGAGGAGCCATGCCACAGCAGCCTCCTCTTCAGCCTGATCCCCTCAGAAGATTCAGGGTAAGAAATAAATAATCTGCATTTACATCTGCTCTGGGCTGAAAGAAAACAGCTCAGGCTAATTGCTGTTCTCTGAATTTCCAGCGTCAGATTATGAAACAGGACGACAACATGAAGACCACTATGGATACTCAGGTATAAGATTGTATATTTCACTGAAGAACAAGGTTCATTTCAGTGTTTTCTCATTCACCAACCCTGTGCTTTTTATTTTCTCAGATTCCAGCTCCGACTGACAAAGCAACGGCAGCTCTGTGTGATGACCATGATCAACATGAGGATATTTAAGATGGCACTGGAATATAGTGTTCAAAAAAGCTTGACTTGTGATTGATTCATAAACTAACACTCATATGAATCTCTGACTGCACAATAAAGATTTCATCTTCCTAAAATCAAAACTTGTTTGTTCAATACTTCTGATTTCACACCAGCTCATTATACAACGAGAAAAGTTCATTAGTCAACTATAACCTGCAATTTACAGTTGATCTCTACTGCCACCTAAAGGCTAATGATGATAAAACAAACTGTACAATAAATCACAACTCCAATTACATGTAATACATATACATAGTATAAAATTATTAAGTATGGGTGGGTGCGCTATATGCATGAAGTAAAAATGAATATGTGATAATAAATATATCACAAATGTACAGTTATACATAATTGTGCTGTATGAAAGCTTGAGACTTTTAGGGTTAAACATAGAAAAGGTTTTCAAGGTTTCTAAGTTTGGTCAGAAATACTTTTTTATGAAACAGTCTTGTTGACTTAAAAAAAAAAGTCTGGACAATCTGTTAGACAAAGGCCATTTTCATGGACAGAAATGTTCATCTGTTAGTGCAGGAAAAGCACATGTTGATGAACTCCATTAAAAGCCTCATTGTTGGTATCCTTGAATTGTTCAGACTGGCTCACAGTATTTTTAATGTTTTGAATTATTCCCAATAATGATAATCATCAGAACTGTTTTATTAGTTATAGGCAGCTTTGGAAAGTTAGGAAATAAAAATAAAACAAACCAAGGACACAAAATAATAATAATTATAATAATGATAACTTTATTTGTACAGCAAATTTCAATACAAGTAACAAAGTGCTTTAACAATCAAAGTAAAATAATAGTAGTAAAAATACAGATAAGAAGAAGAGGAGAGATAAAACAGTACAATAGTGGTAAAATCATAACAGGGATACAGAAGCTAGTGGTCGAACACCTTCGTGAACAGGAGATCTGTAAGTCAAAATGTTTGCTGTGAAAAAGGCCCATTGCACACATTTCAGTTTCAAATGTTCATAAAACAAATGTACATAAAATGTGTAACTGAAACTAATGAACAGAAAACTCCAAAAGCTTTGAAATGCATTAAAAACAGACAATAACATACATTTACATTCATATATATATCTACATGTTTTCTGTGAGGAATCTAAATTCATCACATCACCAACGAGCGTATGTTTTCACCTGTTTCATGATTCTGTCGTCTGAACTGCTGTGAGCTATTGTGACTGATGTTTCTGCTGGACTATGGACATCTTATATTATGGACGTTTTCCTCTTGTGTTTGGATTTGTGCTCTGTTGGGTTTCCTGAATATTATTTTTGAATCTCTACATTTACTTCCTGTCTTCCTCTGTCCAGTTTCCTGCCCATGTGATCGTCTGCACCTGCTCCTCATGTGTTTCACCTGTGTGCAGTCGTCCCTCTCCCTTGTGTTTATGAGTCTTTGTGTTTCTCTTTGTCTCAGTTTGTCTGTTGTCACATGCTTTGTGTTTCGGTCTGCCGTATTGATTTACCTGGTGTATGTGCACTGAATGCCTGCCACCTGAGACCGTAAGACTTTCGTTTTCACATTTAATTCATGTTCACCAGCCATGTTTTCATTCCTTTTGGGTCCTTTCAACTAAATCCCTCACAGTCTGCATTCATTTATTTGTTAGAAGGATTACATAAAACACATTCTCAGCTGATTTCCATGACATTTTAAAGGATAAGAAAGAACCCATTACATTCTGGTGCGGTTCATGGAATTGTATTTTTACTTTCTTCAACAGGGATTTGTGTTATTTTTGCGACTTAACAGAGAATAATTCATGGACTGTGTCCAAAATCACTCACCCTACTTCACTATGTAGTGACTTGGTGACTATATAGTGAGATTGTCTGCAAAAGAAATAAAATGATTTCAGACACTATACGGCACAGGTAATATATTTTAAACTTGGTATTAATACTTATATTATATTATCAGGTAAAACAAACATTTACTGACCATTACGTAACAGTATAAATACACTTGTTTGCCTTAGTTTATACTGTGATACTCTGCTCGTATTTATATTTGTACGACAGGTCGGGCTGTTCCTGCTGCTCTCTGTCTTCTTGTCTCTCTGCTGCAAGCGCAATGCATGATGGTATATATTGCTCGGTTAGTGTCGCACACTACTTTACACGATGCATTGTGGGATATGATGAGTCCACTGTAAAGTTCCCTATATATGGTATAAAAGTGGCCAACTTGCTTAAAAGTGGACTATATTGGGATTTATGTGTGTGTGCAATCTGGTGCAGATCCATAGAAACATCCAGATCTAGAGAGGGGAGTGTTGACAAGTATTTTGAAGTTCCACTGAATGCCATTTTAGTTTTTGTCTCATGAACAACATGAATCCCAACAGTCGACCATTAAAACCCATGATTTGCTGTTGATACGTCAACATCAGTCTGAAAAAAATGTCTCAGTCTAATCTCTAAGCTTCCATCTCCCTTCTGACAAATCTCCTGTGTAACATCTGAGGCGCCACTCTTTAAAAAATCAATATCGCCACATAAAGACAAAGGTTCTGTCTATTAAAGGAAAGCTGCTGTTTTTCTCAACACTAGATATAAAGAGTGTGGTTCAGTGCACTTGTAAATTGTGAATCTACGGAGACTTGTTAATAACTTGACACAGACTGTGTCATGGAGTTTACAGACATGACTTACACCTAATAACACACTTAGCTGTCCGGTTTTGCAAGTGTCTGAGCCTGATGCCGTGAGGAACGTCTGTCACACTGACCACACGCCGTCTGGACAGGTTGACTGTGGACGATGACAGCTCACATGGGGAGAATTTAAAAGGGATATGGACACGGTGAGGAGGCAGGAGCACAGAAAGGCAAAGCAGAGCCCGAGAAACGGTGAGACCAGTTTGTGGAGCTTGTTTCACTGAAAGTTTTCTGTCTTGGTAAAATGTTTCCATCATGATTTTTTAATTCAGTTTTCAGACACTGTTGAACATCATGAAGCTACAGACTGCCCTTCTGTTGGTCGGCCTGTTGGGGATGAGCGTTGCTCTGCCAGTGAGTAACATGTGTTGCTCTACTATATATCGCTCATATTGCAGCATCTGAAATAACAGATATATTCATTTCTTCCTTTTTTTCCACAGATGCAGATTGGAATCCTTGCAAGCAACAGCAATGAGGTGAACTAGTTGATTTAAGCATTTATGGCTGTTGTTAAAACACTCAGAAATATGATTCAATATTTTTGTGTGCTCAGATCCTGAGACTGAATGGACTCACTCTTGCAGCTCTTGGACAAACACAGGTGAAAAAAAAAAAAAACCTGCTGCTGCTTTAAAATCATATGACAATTTGTTACCATGAGTTCTAAAATAAGTGTCTCCCTCAGGCAAATAATAAAAAGTGCTGTTTGCTTTGGAAAATATATGTAAGCTGAAAAACAACCCCTTCTCCTCCAGGCGTCTTCATTATTCCCCCAGTATGTGCTTCAGCAGCAGCAGCCAGAGGTGCTGCTCACTCCTCAGGTGATGAACTTTAACCCGCAGGTTACCGGCCCTTTTGGTCCCCAGGGGCCTCAGCTGCTGCTCCCCAATCAGGGCAACCAGCTGACACCGATGTTTGTCCCCAACGGGCAGCAAGAGCAGCTTGGGCCCCCACAGGACCCCAATGCTCCTAATGTCCCTCAGCAGGCCCAAAACCCTGTGCAGGTACGACAAGGCACCTTTCACAGTTACACATCTCCTCGTTGTCGTGTAAAGTTGTTAAATATATATTTTAAATCTCCTTTAGATGTTTCCACAGTTTCAGTACCCTGCGTATGGATTCCCTCAGTTTCCTAGACAGCCGGTATGAGTCAGACATATTGTTTTGTTTGCAAATGTCCATCTCGCCATTTAGCTTTAGATTTAAATCAATGTGATGAATGGATCATCCACAGGGCTACCGGTACTTTGTGCCTTCTTACGGATACCCCCAGCAGAGGAACTCTGTGGTGCTGCAGCCCAACACCGCTCAGCAGAACCTGGAGAAATCCACACAAAGGCCACAGCTCCCTCTGCAGGTCAGACATCTAAATTGGACATACTGGAGAGGTTAAAGTTAGAAGAGAGTTTTCAATAAAATGGTCAAATGTGTATCCAACAACAAACATCTTCACAGAGAAAAAGTCAATAGATCAGATATCTAAAGTTTTGTATGATCTCTTTTACTTTGAATTAAGTTTTGGAACTTGTATGTGGACGATGATGACAGTGACGTGACTTAACGATAATAACACAGCTGCTGATGTTGAGTCATGACTGTGGATGTGGTAACTGTGGTGCAATGACAACTGTCTGCTACACCGACCACACAGTGTCTGTCGTCTGTCTGTCTGAGCTGTGGCACAAATCATGTGGCCCCAGTCTCATCTGTCAACTGATGCTGTTTGTACATCAACCGTGCACGTTTTATATCCCAGTGCGACTGATATCATTTTATTAGTGTATTAAATTTATGTATTCTCGTTGCTAAATACATGCATAAACTTATCACTGATGTGATATTTTGTAATTTAATTTTCTTTCCTCCAATTTCAGCAAGCGACCCTGCCAAAGGTGCAAACAGAAAGAGTGAGTGCACGACAGAATACTAACTAAAACAAAAAAAAAAGTCTCCACCAGTAAATTCTAATGAATGTGTTTTCATAACTTTGATATTTATATCAGACATGGCCACTGGGGACACAGAAAGAGACGACTACAATTCCTCCTGATCCTCGTGGCGATGCGTCTGGTCCTGGGATTGATGAGGTATGTTGTTTTTACAATTACAATGTTTTACACTCACAAACACAATACTGCCATTTACTGCACAGAATCTGACTTGAATAATCAATTATCAAACAGTTGCTTCTGTTGTTATTTCCCCAGGGTCACTCCAACTTCCCTTTCCTGTTTGAGCCCTAGACAAAGTCACCTGGCAAATAACATGTGATCCAGGAAAAAAAACCCGATTTCCATGTGTTGGGTTTATCTGTCTTCTAAATGCAATTTATTTGTGTTTGTATAATAAACTGAAACTATTTTGTTTCAGGAATTTGCTTCCCTTTCATAACATATATAAATAAAGACATTTGTCACAGATAATTGTTTCAGAGTTTTATTGTGGTACACAGATATTTGGCTTTTACAGCACAAATTAAGAATTCCATGAATGATTTAAATGAATGTAAGACGGAAAATGTCAACCACGATGTCCAAGACTTGACGAAGTTGGAGAATCATTCTTGGAACCTTTTTAAAGAGGGAGACAATAACTGTTAGTCATCAAATTGAAGTTCTGAATCATCTCCAACAAGCTCATTGACGTTCATCTTGAAAACGAAAAATGAAATCTTTGAAGTTTCAGATGGTTTGATAAGTGATGCAGAAGAATGTGGATGGGAAGCGTTAAATTCATATTTTGATAACTAATATTAGAGAATAGATTCAGATATATATACGTATATGGTGTTACTTGCTATAAGACAGACATGAGCTCCAAAAGAGATGCTCCCATACAAACTCTTCTCCTCTTCAATGTGTCCTATTGAAAATATTTATCACTGTTTAATTGTTGACTTACCAGTTACCTTCATATAGATAGTCTGGCTCAGAACGAATGTTTTCATGGGGACTGAGAATTGAATGAACCTCCCTCTGGGTAAAGCACAGAGAAAGTGATGAGTACAGTAAATGACTAATAAGTTGCTGGTACAAGAATGTGTGGCAGCAGGTCTTGATGATCTCATGAAAACATTCGTTCTTGATGATCTCTATATAGTATATATATATATATATATATATATATATGTACAAAAAAGCAATTTGTTCATCATATGGGAAATAAGCGTGTTGGTGTTATGTCTGTGATTTAGTTGACTCATACAACTGTGTGTTAAGTATGACAATTAGGTCAGATATTAATTTGCCAGTAGTAAGTTACCACCCACTCATTAAAATGAATCAACTTACAGTCGTTAACAGAGGGAACATGTACCTAAAATACCCCTGTGTTGTTTTTCAATTAATGTTTCACAGTTTTGCATCAGTTTTTTTCCCCCAGTAAAAAACCTGTCCTCTCCTGAACATATTTTACTTTCCTGTCACTTGTGAAGTGGTTTTTAATGCTGCTAACTTTAGTTCAGTTGAGCCTGTTGCCTTCATTAACTGGCAATGGAACAAGTCATGTTTACATTGTGCTTCATTGTCTTCATCATCTAGAGACACTGGCATCTCTGAAGAATCTCTGAGGAATCTCTCTAACAACGAATGACTGTAAGACTTGAAACACATACGTGCCTTGGTCGAAAGCCTCTAACGATGCCTCCATCTTCTTCTGGTTGTTTTGTCTGAAACACACACACACACTATCAACACTATCAACACTATCAACACTACCATCAGGTGTTATTTAAATTTACCAACTGTTAAGCAGATTGCTGCTAAACAAAATGTAGTTGTTTTATTACAAACTAGAATGGCACAAATAAGCACCAAGGCCCAACAGTTGATTTAAATCCAATCAAGCTGCACTAAATTTCACACACTCACAGATTCTAGACCCCTAAATACATCAGATTTTTTTTCATCAAGATCCATGAATTAGTCCCTGGGAAAACAGTGCTGAAAAATCAACACTAACATTTATGTTCTCCCCTGTACCAAAGTTTTTGGAAATCCATTCATGTGTAATGTAGTTTAATAACAAACAATATGATAAAGAATATATCTATGTACTCACGTGAGCAGTCACAGCTGCTAACACCAGTAAAACTGCGACACAGAAGAGCTTCATTGCGTCTGATGAACCTGTAAATATTATTTAGGTCAAACAACATCAATGTAAATGTATTAGTCCCAGACATTTCATTAAACATGAGTCACTCCCAGTATAGCATGTATGTGTCCACTCATCTACATTGTGCAAGTACGTGGCATTAATATAGATCAGACATCAGATATTGGGACATTTCTAAAACGAGACATCTTAGTCATCCTCGAGTATTTGCAGCTGCGCACTTCACCTGTTGTTTTTTAATCATTCCCTAATTTACTTCGATTTCTTTTCTTAGCAACAGTTAGACAGAGGCAGGGATTAATAACAATGAAATGGAAATTGAACATTTCATCTGATCATTATGTGATTTACGTGCATATATGAGTAACTTAAGCTGCCATATAAACCACTATCCGAGAACAAGAGTGAGCAGACAGAAAAGCATGTTGACTGGGTGTTGTCTGTTACCTGTCTGAGCCCCTCCATTTGTAAACATAAGTGTTTCCACATCCTGCATCTGTTTACTCACTTACCAACACCAAAAACGTACGAATAAAGAAACTAAACATCTGTCAAGACTTTAGAACATTCAGATTTGGCAAATCCAGAACACAATAGTGTATTTATTTCTGATAGGAGCTATTTTATATGATATGGTGCAGGTGTGGTCACAGGCTCTGAACAGTCACCACACCTTGAAATGTCAAACAGGATAATAATGACAATTTCCCAACAATGCTTCTGTTTTTGTAAATGACAAAACATCTGCTCCTGCACCTGTATATAAGAGAAGCTCCACAGTCCAACATCACTACAACAACCTCCCCAACCAACTGAGCAACAGTCCACTGAAGTAAAGAAGACTTGACGGTAATAACATTATTATTAAATTATTATTCAAATGTTTAAACTGAGGAAGTCTGAGTGTATTTCTTGTTTTTCTACAGGTATGATCACTGGAACCATGCTGAAGGTCGTGCTCGTTCTCGGGTGCCTCCTGAGCCTCACTCTGGCTAAACCGGTGAGAGAAACATTCTTATATTCAATAACAATTCTTCCTATTTTTATGCTACGATCCAACATTTAACAGTAGAATTTTTACAGAACCCCAAACGGGTTGCCCGCTCTGATTCGGACTCATCCTCTGCCTCAGATGAGGTGAGTGTCCTCTCCGTCCTCTGGACCATTCATGTAAAAGTCTTTGGAAAATCTTCTGCTTCATAACTGACGTTTCTCATTTTCTTCAAGCGCAATACAGGCAGAGGTCTGCCCAGTCTGAATACAGAGCAGTTGATCAGGCTCCTACTCACCCTCTTCCCACCTGCAACTACAGCTGCAACTACAACTGCAGCCACCACCACGACTACAACTACGACTGCTGCTCCCACTACATAGATCTGATCAGCAGAGATCAATCAGTGAAGGAAGTCCAATGATTTCTGATGTGTTTCCACACTTTGTTAACAAATGGATCAAAATCACTGTTTTCTGTGTAAAATCTGCTGAATAAAGCTCATACATGGAAGAGATGTTGACTAAATGTTTTGTTTTTCTTAAAATCCAGTTTCAGAAACATTAATGAAACTTCGGAACATTCTGAACAAAAAGTAAATGTATGATTTATATACAGTGCTTTACAGTACAGTTTTACTGTTCACCCATTCACACACATTCATGCATCTATGTGCAGCACTGTCTCCGTCACACATCACTCACATTACACAGCTGTGAGCGGCATTTTGGAGTTCAGTGTTTTGCCAAAGGACACTTTAGCATTCTGAATGGAGGAGCTGGGGATCCAACTACCAACCTCTTGGTTAGTGGAAGATACCGCACCATCTATGTTAAGCTAAATGTAAGAGACAAATCATCAGTTGATTAGATCATTTATTGCTGATGTGAGCTATTTAATTAATGTTGCATGGATCATGGTGCAGGTGCGGTTCCAGACTGGCCACAACTTGAAATGTGGGGGAGGAAGATTTCTTAATAATGACACATTTCCAACAATCCTTCTGTTTGTGTAAATGACAAATCATCTGCTCCTGCACCTGTATATAAGAGAAGCTCCACAGTCCAACATCACTACAACAACCTCCCCAACCAACTGAGCAACAGTCCACTGACGTTAAGAAAACTTGACGGTAATAACATTATTATTAAATTACTATTCAAATGTTTAAACTGAGGAAGTCTGAGTGTATTTCTTGTTTTTCTACAGGTATGATCACTGGAACCATGCTGAAGGTCGTGCTCGTTCTCGGGTGCCTCCTGAGCCTCACTCTGGCTAAACCGGTGAGAGAAACAGTCTTACTTTGTAAATTACTCCCATATTTAATGGTGTGATGCAGGAAATGTCCAACTTTTAACTGTTGTGTTTTTCATTGGCACAAGGCGCACAAACTAGTTTCCCGCTCTGGTCATAACTCTGGTTCTAACTCTAATTCCATCTCCAAAGAGGTGAGTGTCCTCTCAGTCCTCTGGACCATTCATGTAAAAGTCTTTTGAAATTCCTCTGCTTCATAACTGATGATAATTGTTTCTCATTTTCTTCAAGCACAATCCAGGAGGAAGTCCGCCCAGCCTGACTGAAGAGCAGGTGGTCGAGCAATTCCTCGAGCTCCTCAAACTGGTGCCACCTGAAATTGCAGCTGCTCCTCCCACTGCATAGATCTGATCAGCAGAGATCAATCAGTGAAGGAAGTCCAATGATTTCTGATGTGTTTCCACACTTTGTTAACAAATGGATCAAAATCACTGTTTTCTGTGTAAAATCTGCTGAATAAAGCTCATACATGGAAGAGATGTTGACTAAATGTTTTGTTTTTCTTAAAATCAAGTTTCAGAAACATTAATGAAACTTCAGAACATTCGGAACAAAAAGTAAATGTATGATTTATATACAGTGCTTTACAGTACAGTTTTACTGTTCACCCATTCACACACATTCATGCATCTATGTGCAGCACTGTCTCTGTCACACATCACTCACATTACACAGCCGTCAGCGGCATTTTGGGATTCAGTGTTTTGCCAAAGGACACTTTAGCATTCTGAATGGAGGAGCTGGGGATCCAACTACCAACCTCTTGGTTAGTGGAAGATACCGCACCATCTACCTCCTGAGACACAGCTGTCCAAAGTGGCAATTTAAGTTATATCAGATTTTCCACATTCAAGTCCAAGTTATCAAATGGATCAAAATCACTTTGTTGAATCTGCACTATAAAGTTTAAGAAACATTAATGAAACCTCTTGTCCCTCTGAACATGAACAAGTGGTCGTTTAAGTTCCAGTCTGCAGCTTTAGTGATGGATGCTTTAACATCGTTCTGAGGAGCTATTAGCACTTAAGTGAATACGTTTGAAAAGTTGCATCATTTTGAATGAATTATTAAATGTGTACAGATTCTAAATGCTGAATAGGACTCTTTAAAGATTCTTAAACTTATTATTACTTGTATTGATTTCTGAGTGTATCATATCATATGTCCAGTCTCAGCACCTTAACTGTTTCCTAATCTTTCTGAGCCAGCATGTGTCCGGCTCCTGTGAGGACCGTGGTTTCATCACATTTCACGCCTATAACAGAAATACAAAATCAAGCCCACTCTGACAGCTGATTGGATGAGTGAGGGGGGTATCTTTAAAAAGTGGACTAGGAGAGATGAAGAATCACTGAAAACGTCAGCATTAGACACATCACACGGTCAATAATACAAGTTTAGTCTATCTTTAAATTCTCCTGTTTGAGGTAATTTCTTTCCTCTCAGGATTATGTTTATTTTCTGAAATAAAGCTCACTGTGCAATTAAAAGCTGATCTTGACATTTCCTCTTGCTCAACAAAGGATTTGAGATGTTCTCAGCGATGAAACTGTTGGATTTAATTCTTTGCTTCATCATGTTGAGCTCCTCCGTTGCTGTGAGTAGCTAATAACATGGATCATCAGACCCGCCTAATAATCACATGCTTTGTAAGCACTGCGGTGGTGTTGGGTTTTTCCTGTAAATTCAATTGAGCTTAGTTAAACGAGTTTCTGTTGTGAAATCGTGTTTTTGAAGGTCTCCACGAGAAAAAACGCTCAGACGACAGTGATGAGGTCAGTATCTGGACATGTGCAGTATCCCAGAGTCAGGACAATCACGTGAATTTGACAAAATATTCCTCCTTATGTCTTCAGCTTTTGTTTTAATCACTTTGTTTTTCAGATGATCCCGAACTACATGCAGCCTCAGTTCTAGCCTTTTCCTTCCCCCTGGGGAAATGAAATGTGCAACTGAGGAAAACCTGCAGCTTTAGGGCACATTTACTGTAAACATTGTCCAACTGTAATAAATGATCAATAAAGAAATGTGTGGCTAAGTGATCGACTTCTATGTATTTTGTTTTCCACTTTAAAGATTTATTTTCACCTATAACTGTGGCTGAAAAGTTTTCACTTGTCCCAGCTGACGGGGGATTCAAGGAAGGAGCTGAGAAACAAAATGTCAGCATATTAATACATGCGTTTGCGATTGTAAGAGATAGATGTAAGAGATGAATCATCAATTGATTTGATCCATGCAATACACATTAATATTTATTTCTGATGTGAGCTATTTAATTAATGTTGCATGGATCATGGTGCAGGTGCGGTTCCAGACTGGCCACAACTTGAAATGTGGGGGAGGAAGATTTCTTAATAATGACAAATTTCCAACAATCCTTCTGTTTGTGTAAATGACAAATCATCTGCTCCTGCACCTGTATATAAGAGAAGCTCCACAGTCCAACATCACTACAACAACCTCCCCAACCAACTGAGCAACAGTCCACTGACGTTAAGAAAACTTGACGGTAATAAGATTATTATTAAATTATTATTCAAATGTTTAAACTGAGGAAGTCTGAGTGTATTTCTTGTTTTTCTACAGATATGATCACTGGAACCATGCTGAAGGTCGTGCTCGTTCTCGGGTGCCTCCTGAGCCTTACTCTGGCTAAAACGGTGAGAGAAACAGTCTTACTTTATAAATTACTCCCATATTTAATGGTGTGATGCAGGAAATGTCCAACTTTTAACTGTTGTGTTTTTCATTGGCACAAGGCGCACAAACTAGTTTCCCACTCTGATCATAACTCTGGTTCTAACTCTGATTCCACCTCCAAAGAGGTGAGTGTCCTCTCAGTCCTCTGGACCATTCATGTAAAAGTCTTTTGAAATTCCTCTGCTTCATAACTGATGATAATTGTTTCTCATTTTCTTCAAGCACAATCCAGGCGGAAGTCCGCCCAGCCTGACTGAAGAGCAGGTGGTCGAGCAATTCCTCGAGCTCCTCAAACTGGTGCCACCTGAAATTGCAGCTGCTCCTCCCACTGCATAGATCTGATCAGCAGAGATCAATCAGTGAAGGAAGTCCAATGATTTCTGATGTGTTTCCACACTTTGTTAACAAATGGATCAAAATCACTGTTTTCTGTGTAAAATCTGCTGAATAAAGCTCATACATGGAAGAGATGTTGACTAAATGTTTTGTTTTTCTTAAAATCCAGTTTCAGAAACATTAATGAAACTTCAGAACATTCGGAACAAAAAGTAAATGTATGATTTATATACAGTGCTTTACAGTACAGTTTTACTGTTCACCCATTCACACACACATTCATGCATCTATGTGCAGCACTGTCTCCGTCACACATCACTCACATTACACAGCCGTCAGCGGCATTTTGGGGTTCAGTGTTTTGCCAAAGGACACTTTAGCATTCTGAATGGAGGAGCTGGGGATCCAACTACCATCCTCTTGGTTAGTGGAAGATACCGCACCATCTACCTCCTGAGACACAGCTGTCCAAAGTGGCAATTTAAGTTATATCAGATTTTCCACATTCAAGTCCAAGTTATCAAATGGATCAAAATCACTTTGTTGAATCTGCACTATAAAGTTTAAGAAACATTAATGAAACCTCTTGTCCCTCTGAACATGAACAAGTGGTCGTTTAAGTTCCAGTCTGCAGCTTTAGTGATGGATGGTTTAACATCGTTCTGAGGAGCTATTAGCACTTAAGTGAATATGTTTGAAAAGTTGCATCATTTTGAATGAATTATTAAATGTGTACAGATTCTAAATGCTGAATAGGACTCTTTAAAGATTCTCCAACTTATTATTTTTTAATTAATGTTGCATGGATCATGGTGCAGGTGTGGTTCCAGACTGGCCACACCTTGAAATGTGGTGGAGGAAGATTTCTTAATAATTATAATTTCCCAACAATGTTGTGTGTGTAAATGACAAAACATCCGCTGTATACATATATAAAAGAAGCCCCTCAGTCCAACATCACTAAAACCTCCTCAACCAACTGAGCAACAGTCTACTGAAGTAAAGAAGACTTGACGGTAATAAAGTTATTATTAATTAAGTTGATAATATGATTTTCCTTTATTCCCTGTGTGACCCCGGTGGAATGCTGATAAAAGTCTGAGTGTATTTCTTGTTTTTCTACAGGTATGATCACTGGAACCATGCTGAAGGTCGTGCTCGTTCTCGGGTGCCTCCTGAGCCTCACTCTGGCTAAACCGGTGAGAGAAACATTCTTATATTCAATAACAATTCTTCCTATTTTTATGCTACGATCCAACATTTAACTGTTGAATTTTTACAGAACCCCAAACGGGTTGCCCGCTCTGATTCGGACTCATCCTCTGCCTCAGATGAGGTGAGTGTCCTCTCCGTCCTCTGGACCATTCATGTAAAAGTCTTTGGAAAATCTTCTGCTTCATAACTGACGTTTCTCATTTTCTTCAAGCGCAATACAGGCAGAGGTCTGCCCAGTCTGAATACAGAGCAGTTGATCAGGCTCCTACTCACCCTCTTCCCACCTGCAACTACAGCTGCAACTACAACTGCAGCCACCACCACGACTACAACTACGACTGCTGCTCCCACTACATAGATCTGATCAGCAGAGATCAATCAGTGAAGGAAGTCCAATGATTTCTAATGTGTTTCTACAGTGGGCGTTCTGGCACAAGTAAAAAACTGGATCAAAATCATTGTTTTCTGTGTAGAATCTTCTGAATAAAGTGCATTCATGGAAAAGACTAAAACTGTTTTGTTTTTCTGAAAATCCATTTTAAGAAACATTAATGAAACCTCTGAACATTTTGAATATTAAAAAAGTGGTACCTTAACACTTAATTTTAAGTTGGGGTATGAAAATGGTAAAGTCATACTTTGAATATCGTCGCAAGCAGCTATTTCACTTGAAAATGGTTTCAATATTATCTCCACCCATAAGTTCGACTGTGATGAGTTGTCACCCACTTTAGCTGAAGGATGAAGTAGGAGGAAGGAGCTGAGGAAAAAAAATGCCTGCATATCAACACATACAAACTATTAGAAGACGATAGCATTGACATCTCCAACTGACGATCGCTCAGTGGACAACAAGGTTTTTAAAGATTATCCCCTGTCATCATTATTTCACAAGGAGAGAATGAAAACGGCTAACATTGGACACCTAGAAGCAGAATACTTTAAAATGTTCTCATGGATATGCAAGTATTTCAGACCAGACGTAGAAACTGGCATCTGCATTGGACCACTGTGACAACTCCTGACTTTCAAACTAAAAATTTTTGTCTTTGGGGACTGGATTACAAGTGCAGGCTACTATGAGCGGTGGAAGTAAAGAAAAGTATAAATAGGTACAAATCAGTAATAAAAGTACATGCAATTTAAATGATCAATTGATTTCATAAAAATGTTGTGTTTGATCATTTTCCCTGTCGTACATTTATCATTCATCATTTTTAACAGTCTCAAGTGGTAAAAGTAACAAAAACACAAAAGAACTGAACACATGTCATTCTAACCTCTCTGATGCGATGGCTGGAACTGATGACGATACTTCTCGCTGCCTTGTCTTCGGGTTCGGGTTAGTGAACTGAGCTTTGGGATGTTTTTAAACCAGAGGGAGGTTGTACCTGGGTTCGATCTTGTGACTGTTTTGGAGCTTTATTAGTTCACATTGTGGTTAAACATTAAAAAATTTGCAAATATGTTCCTTTTCTTTCATTTACTCTTCTTGTTTGTTCAGAAATCTTTCCTAATGCCTACAGGAGTTTTGAAAACGAATATTCAGATGTCAGTTTGTTCTCATACTCAATGTAAGCCGCTTTCCAGTTGCCCTTGTTACTGGATATATGACTTGAGACAGAATTTCTTCCCTCATGTCAAACTCACAGTGATCCCACACAAATATGACTGGTTGAGCAGTTTTTGTTAGGTCTGTTGTTTCACAGGTAAATTTGTTTGCTGGTCACCTAATTCTTTGCAAAGGTTCTTTGAGACACAAAGTTCCAGACCATTTCACTGTGTCTGGTTCTTATACCTCTGCAGCAGCAACAATGTTCCTTTACACATGCTCCTTGTGAATTAGGTTATGGGTTCTTAGTTATTAACCATTTCACAGTTAGCATTTCATTTAATTTAGCAGCAGTTTTCTATCTGTAATGACACTTTGAGAGATAGGCCTATTCCATCGATGTGACTGCCCCCCTGCAAACGAACCACACTGGCTTGATTTTACTTTTACTACAGCAAATCTCCTTTTTCTTTTTGTGACAGTTGCTTGATGCTTGTCACAGATGATCTGTAATTTTAACCTTTTAACCCCACAGTTACCCTTTAGTGTCATTGCTGACAAGCTGTCAAGAGGAGAGGACCTGGTGTACCAAGCCAAAAGAAATGGACAAATGATTACTTTGTTGTTGAGGCAAAGCAGAGACAGACACAGCGATCGAAAGAGGCCAGTCTCGAGAGTTATTAGCAGAGTGCCCTGTCTTTGCTGCAGAGCTGTTAGGACGAGACAAAGTAAAATTGTTTCAAAGTGTCAGT
This sequence comes from Paralichthys olivaceus, assembly GCF_024713975.1. Classification (NCBI taxonomy): domain Eukaryota; kingdom Metazoa; phylum Chordata; class Actinopteri; order Pleuronectiformes; family Paralichthyidae; genus Paralichthys; species Paralichthys olivaceus. The sequence continues at coordinate 10,225,912 of NC_091100.1, forward strand.
TTGTCTCAGAGTAGATCATCAATATGTCACAAACATTATTTTACTGAAAAAACACCAACATAGGTTGAAAGTTCCTGTCTTTCACTGTGGCCTGTAATGAAACACAGACAATTACTGCGCAACTCAGTTTTTGTTTGCGGGATTAGTGCTGAGTTAAGCCACTCATGCTGTTGCAACAACAACTGGGAAGAGGTGAAACTCCTTGATATCTAAAACCTGTTATGACATCTGCAGCCAGTTTCCAAAACACCTTCAGGGATTTACAAAACAGATTCGGAGCAAAAGGAACTGAACATATTTGAATGTTATTTAGAGTGGAAGTGTGTTTGTCTCGGACTGTGTGTGGAGCACCAGCAGGTTATCTTGTTCTGTTAATCTGAGAATGCTTGTAGACATTTAAGGGGGCCACAGTTCACTGAACATGCCTTAAAGGGATAGTTCACCCAAAAATGAAAATTCACAAAGACATAAAATGCCTCCATACTGCTCCTGTGGTGTTTGAGTGTGGATCTCAGCAGACATTGGGCTAAAAACATTGTGTAAATGACAACGTTTCGAAGATCGTTTCATTTTAATGTCGGCGCCTGCAGACACTTGGATGACACTATAGGAGCAGTATGGAGGCCATTTATGGTTTTTGGGGGGTGAACTATCCCTTTAAAAGTTATAAGAATGTTTTTTAAATCAAGTCTAAGTTGGAATCTAGGTGACTGGCTCACACGTATAGTCACATGACACAGTCACATGACCAGCCGGTAAGCAGGAAGTAATAAAAAGTCTACTGGTTTCAGTAGAGAGCCCCTTGGCTCTGCATGTTGTTGCAGTGGACTCCACCTTTCATGCAGGGTGATAGCCTGTTGCCAGCATCATGTCTGTGACGGAGGGAACTGGAGCAAAACTGATGTTGATGACTGACATGATCACTGACAATTTAAGTGTTGCTTTCCTTCCTTCTGTAGCAATAGCTGGACTCTGGTCAAGGCCGGGTCAGTGCTGACTCAGCTGCCTGCTTTCTGTGTATTGCATGGAATTTTATTGTTGATAATGATTGAAAGTGCATGTTGTTGTGTCAGGCTTGCTGTCCCATCTCTTCTGTCCCCCACATTTGTCTTGCAGGATGGTGTGCACAAGCAGACCCATCCTTCCTATTAGGAGAAGAGCAAAGTCCAATGTTCACCATCGGAATAATCTATTGTCTTGCAATCTACCTCATGCCTCTTTTATTTTACATGATAATACTATCAAATAAATATAAAATATTTTGTAATAAAGCTCAACTATTCTTGTACAAAGTACTCCTCTTGCCAATTGTTCCTGTTTGGGGAAGCTACAGGGTTGATATACTGATAAAGAGTTTCTCCTGCCACTGGGCACCACACCTACATTTCAGAGTTAAGGGTACTAAAAGACTGCTGTATCAGTTAAGGTCAAACAATACAAACAATAACAAAACAATAGCCAAACTGTCAGCCCCTCAACATCAGACCCACACCCCTCTACATACCAGTTATAGATGCAGCCCATGTAAATGATGACACATGACAGACATGACCTCCTTGTATAAAGTCTGCAGAAACTGTGGAGCATCTCACTCGGACATTGGTGTTTACACATGCTTCACCTCCAGGAAAATACGAAGGAACTGCAGAGTCCAGTGCATGTCTGAAAGCAGCTATACAAACGTCTTTGGGTATCTCCCTTTATTACAATGTGAACCCAATCAAACATAAACAATTAACAAAGACATGAACCCTGCAGGACCATGGCTCTGTCTTTCTAATGAGAAAACACCCAGAAGAAACTGGTAGCCCAGATCTCTAATAGCAATAGAAGGAAGCTAATAGAATGAGAGTCATAGTGGTAGTATTAGTAGTAATAGTATTATTATTATCATTATTATTATTAGTAGTAGTAGTAGGGTCTTTTTCACACCCCAGGGTTAGGGTCAATATAATCTGTATGATGGATGTCCAATCTGTTTGTGCATCATTCAGTCACTTGAGTACTGGAAACAGTTGATCACCTTTTGTTGCAGATGTTTGAATGATTCATTAGTTGTTGTATGTCACCAGAAGAGCAGGCAAACACAGTAATTCTTTAAATCATTTTGAAATCATGACACACAAGGATTTTTTTTATTTGTCTGTTTAATCACATTGCAAAACACATGTCCTGCTGTCACATCCTCTGTGATTGGCTGACGGACACTATATAAGCCACTCAGAATATTACTTCTGCACCGTCAGCAAACTTCGCAGCACTGCTTGTTCACAACGACTGAAAGAACCCAGCATTCAGAAACGTAAGGATAATTAGAATGATTGATAATAGATAAGATCTTTGCATTTCAAATGTCAAACTGATTTTGATCTTTTTAGATGAAGGTATTCGGAATGAAGGTTGTCGCTCTTGCTGTCATCATGATGCTGGTCTCCAGCTCTTTGGTAAGACACACTCTTTGTCTTTTAGGTGTTTAACTCTTTGATCGCAGCATTAATTCACCAAAATGTTTTTCTCTTGCTTTTAAAGGCCAAACCTTCCCATGTGATTGAAAAGCGCTCAAGCTCAAGCTCAAGCTCAAGTGAAGAGGTCAGTATTTATTTTCTATACAATCATACAATGGCAAGAAATATAATCATTTGAACAGAGTAATAAATACAAATACATATTAGAATAAAATGCTTAAATAGCTTCCTTTTTTCTTCTTTTTCATTATTCCCCCACAGAATCGCAAAACTTCCACCTCCACCTCCACCTTCACCAACATCCTATCCAACACCGGGGTGCTCAGAGTTCTGCGATTCTTCAAAGGTCTGACTGCAGGGGTTGCAAGTGCAGGTGCTGCAGGTGCTGCAGCTCTAGGTGCTGCAGTTGCTGGAGCTGCAGGTGCTGCATGATGTGTTCATGCTGGGAATTAATCACTTTAAGGCTTAATGCAAATGAAAACATTAAAGAACCTTTCAAATGTAATTCCTTTGGTCATGGTCTTGATTTTCTGAGGGTCTCTACACTCTAAAAATAACAGTTTTTAGAGTGTACTTGTTTTCATTGCTGTTGGATAGATTGTCAGTAGATGTATGTATTCTTCTATGACCACAGCATCATCAAGGAACTGTTCAGATAGTTGGCACCACACAGAGTTCAGGCCCAGAAGACAATTGCCATAGCAACCCCACAGCAGGAAAAAATAGAAATGACAAATGTGCCACATCACAGGAATAACTCAGGTGTGTTTCTGACCTGAGACTCTACCTGGAAACTCAGAGAGGAGAACAACATGAAAATGCTCAAAGGAACAAGTGGTTTTGTTGAATTTGTCGTCCTCCAGATATTTCTTTTTGATTTCTCGGATAACATATGCTTTGTTTATAAATGTTAATTTATTTTGCTTTACAATTTAGGGGTTGAATGAGAAAACTGAATGCAAATCATCACACCAACATTAAACGTCTCTCTTGCAATTTGACACAGTATAAAATTGATTGGGGAGTCCTCCAGTGATGCATCTTCATCTTGATCTTCATCACACCAGGGGAGAAAACATCTTATATAAAAACAATGCATGGGTTGTTTTATTCTTTGATTTCATTGTATTTATTTGCTGCTTCTGCTTAGTTTTTAGATTCTAGTGTTCTGTTTCATTGCTGCGTGCCGGGACTTCAATACTTATTTTTTTCTGCTTGACCTACTAGTATAAAAGCCCAGATCTCTAATAGCAATAGAAGGAAGCTAATAGAATGAGAGTAGTAGTGGTAGTAATAGTAGTAATAGTAATAGTAATAGTATTTGTAGGGTCTGTTTCACACCCCAGGGTTAGGGTCAATATTATCTGTATGCTTGATATCCAATCTGTTTGTGCATCATTCAGTCACTTGAGTGTTATGGAAGTTTTCTGGAAGCTGGTGAAAGGAGAACTCAGGCAGCAGCTGATGTCTTATGCAGAAGATTTTAATGTTGACCTGATGCATCAAGGAGACGAGAAGGTGGAACAATAGTTGAAGTTGGAGCCTCTCTGTGTGGGACGTCTGAGTTAGATATAAAGGTCCCTCAGCCTAAACACTACAATGTACTGTTGATTGGCCCTTTATCTATAACCTGACCTTGGTGCTGCTTAGAGAGAGAAGGGAGTATCTGTGGAACTAGACAGACCTTACTCTCCAAATGGTTTACAGATATAATGTGTAATATACATCATATACATATATATAGTGGCATATACAGTAATGTGTGAGGATGGTCAAGTACTGGTCCTGGAAACAGTTGATCACCTTTTGTTGCAGATGTTTGAATGATTCACCAGTTGTTGTATGTCACCAGAAGAGCAGGCAAACACACAGTAATTCTTTAAATCATTTTGAAATCATGACACACAAGGAATTGTTACAACACTTTTTTGTTTGTCTGCTTCATCATATTGCAAAACGTATGGCCTGCTGTCACATCCTCTGTGATTAGCTGACGGACACTATATAAGCCACTCGGAATATTGTTTCTGCACGTTAGCAAACTTCGCAGCACTGCTTGTTCACAACGACTGAAAGAACCCAGCATTCAGAAACGTAAGGATAATTAGAATGATTGATAATATATAAGATCTTTGCATTTCAAATGCAAAACTGATTTTGATCTTTTTAGATGCAGGCATTCGGAATGAAGGTTGTCGCTCTTGCTGTCATCATGATGCTGGTCTCCAGCTCTTTGGTAAGACACACTCTTTGTCTTTTAGGTGTTTAACTCTTTGATCGCAGCATTAATTCACCAAAATGTTTTTCTCTTGCTTTTAAAGGCCAAACCTGCCCATGTGATTGAAAAGCGCTCAAGTGAAGAGGTCAGTATTTAGTTTCTATACAATCATACAAAGGCAAGAACTTTATTTACTTGAACAGAGTAATAAATACAAATATATATTTGAATAAAATGTTTAATAGCTTCCTTTTTTCTTCTTTTTCATTTTTCCCCCACAGAATCGCAGAACTTCCACCTCCACCAACAACAACCTATCTATCGCTCAGCTTACTGAGCTGCTCAGACTTGTGCAGCTCCTCCGAAGTCTGGCTGCAGCTGCAGCACGATGATGTGTTCATGCTGGGAATGAATAACTTAATGGTTTAATACAAAAACATTAAAGAACATTTCAAATGTAATTCCTTTGGTCATGGTCTTGATTTTCTGAGGGTCTCTACACTCTAAAAATAACAGTTTTTAGAGTGTACTTGTTTTCATTGCTGTTGGATAGATTGTCAGTAGATGTATGTATTCTTCTATGACCACAGCGTCATCAAGGAACTGTTCAGATAGTTGGCACCACACAGAGTTCAGGCCCAGAAGACAATTGCCATAGCAACCCCACAGCAGGAAAAAATAGAAATAACAATGTGCCACATCACAGGAATAACTCAGGTGTGTTTCTGACCTGAGACTCTACCTGGAAACTCAGAGAGGAGAACAACATGAAAATGCTCAAAGGAACAAGTGGTTTTGTTGAATTTGTCGTCATCCAGACATTTCTTTTTGATTTCTCAGATCACATATGCTTTGTTTATAAATGTTAATTTATTTTGCTTTACAATTTAGGGGTTGAATGAGAAAACTGAATGCAAATCATTACACCAACATTAAACATCTCTCTTGCAATTTGACACAGTATAAAATTGATGATTTATTCCATCTTTCACTTTATGGATACTTTTGCAAAGTTGTTCTCTTGCTCTCTTTTTTTACATGTTGCTTTTTTCTTGCAACAACACTTTTTGGGGAGTCCTCCAGTGATGCATCTTCATCTTGATCTTCATCACGCCAGGGGAGAAAACATCTCAAAGGTCCAGTGTGTGAGATTTAGGTGAAAGGAAACTATTGGCAGTAATTTAATCTAGAATAATCCTCATGATGTTTTCACCAATTCATTTCATCTAAATTGTATGAATTGTAGGTTTCTTTACCACACAAAAGACCCTTTATATTTAAATTCTGTGTATTTACATCAAGGGGACCCTCTCTACTGAGGCCTCCATGTTTTTTACATTAGTCCAGACTGGACAAACTAAACACCTTTTGAGTTTTTATGACAACTGAAGGTTTCCACAGTTTCTTTTTCATGTTTGGAAGGAGAGGGTGAGGTGAGGAGTCTCAGCTGCAACATGCAATTTCAACACTAGATATCTCAAAATTCTACACACTGTACCTTTAAATTAAAAAAATGCATGGGTTGTTTTATTCTTTGATTTCATTGTATTTATTTGCTGCTTCTGCTTAGTTTTTAGATTCTAGTGTTCTGTTTCATTGCTGCGTGCCGGGAACTCAATACTTATTTTTTCCCACTTGACCTCCTTGTATAAAAGTAATAGAAACTGTGGAGCATCTCACTCAGACATTTGTGTTTACACATGCTTCACCTCCAGGAAAATACGAAGGCACTGCAGAGTCCAGTGCATGTCTGAAAGCAGCTATACAAACGTCTTTGGGTATCTCCCTTTATTACAATGTGAACCCAATCAAACATAAACAATTAACAAAGACATGAACCCTGGTTTGGACCATGGCTCTGTCTTTCTAATGAGAAAACACCCAGAAGAAACTGGTAGCCCAGATCTCTAATAGCAATAGAAGGAAGCCAATAGAATGAGAGTCATAGTGGTAGTTTTAGTAGTAATAGTATCATTATTATTATCATTATTAGTAGTAGTAGTAGTAGTAGTAGGGTCTGTTTCACACCCCAGGGTTAGGGTCAATATAATCTGTATGATTGATGTCCAATCTGTTTGTGCATCATTCAGTCACTTGAGTACTGGAAACAGTTGATCACCTTTTGTTGCAGATGTTTGAATGATTCACTAGTTGTTGTGTGTCACCAGAAGAGCAGGCAAACACAGTAATTCTTTAAATCATTTTGAAATCATGACACACAAGGATTTTTTTTATTTGTCTGTTTAATCACATTGCAAAACACATGTCCTGCTGTCACATCCTCTGTGATTGGCTGACGGACACTATATAAGCCACTCAGAATATTACTTCTGCACCGTCAGCAAACTTCGCAGCACTGCTTGTTCACAACGACTGAAAGAACCCAGCATTCAGAAATGTAAGGATAATTAGAATGATTGATAATAGATAAGATCTTTGCATTTCAAATGTCAAACTGATTTTGATCTTTTTAGATGAAGGTATTCGGAATGAAGGTTGTCGCTCTTGCTGTCATCATGATGCTGGTCTCCAGCTCTTTGGTAAGACACACTCTTTGTCTTTTAGGTGTTTAACTCTTTGATCGCAGCATTAATTCACCAAAATGTTTTTCTCTTGCTTTTAAAGGCCAAACCTGCCCATGTGATTGAAAAGCGCTCAAGCTCAAGCTCAAGTGAAGAGGTCAGTATTTAGTTTCTATACAATCATACAATGGCAAGAACTTTATTCACTTGAACAGAGTAATAAATACAAATTCATATTAGAATAAAATGTTTAAATAGCTTCCTTTTTTCTTCTTTTTATTTTTCCCCTGCAGAATTGCAAAACTTCCAGCTCCAGCTCCACCTCCACCTCCACCTCCACCAACAAAAACAACCTATCTAGCGCTGGGCTGCTCAAACTTCTGCAGGTCTTCAAAGGTGTGGCTACAGATGTTGCAAATGCAGGTGCTGCAGCTCTAGGTGCTGCAGTTGCTGGAGCTGCAGGTGCTGCATGATGTGTTCATGCCTGGAATGAATAACTTAATGGTTTAATACAAAAACATTAAAGAACATTTCAAATGTAATTCCTTTGGTCATGGTCTTGATTTTCTGAGGGTCTCTACACTCTAAAAATAACAGTTTTTAGAGTGTACTTGTTTTCATTGCTGTTGGATAGATTGTCAGTAGATGTATGTATTCTTCTATGACCACAGCATCATCAAGGAACTGTTCAGATAGTTGGCACCACACAGAGTTCAGGCCCAGAAGACAATTGCCATAGCAACCCCACAGCAGGAAAAAATAGAAATGACAAATGTGCCACATCACAGGAATAACTCAGGTGTGTTTCTGACCTGAGACTCTACCTGGAAACTCAGAGAGGAGAACAACATGAAAATGCTCAAAGGAACAAGTGGTTTTGTTGAATTTGTCGTCCTCCAGACATTTCTTTTTGATTTCTCAGATAACATATGCTTTGTTTATAATTGTTAATTTATTTTGCTTTACAATTTAGGGGTTGAATGAGAAAACTGAATGCAAATCATCACACAAACATTAAACATCTCTCTTGCAATTTGACACGGTATAACATACTTATTTTTTCCCACTTGACCTACTAGTATAAAAGTAATAAAAACTGTGGAGCATCTCACTCAGACATTTGTGTTTACACATGCTTCACCCCCAGGAAAATACGAAGGAACTGCAGAGTCCAGTGCATGTCTGAAAGCAGCTATACAAACGTCTTTGGGTATCTCCCTTTATTACAATGTGAACCCAATCAAATGTGAACAATTAACAAAGACATGAACCCTGCAGGACCATGGCTCTGTCTTTCTAATGAGAAAACACCCAGAACAAACTGGTAGCCCAGATCTCTAATAGCAATAGAAGGAAGCCAATAGAATGAGAGTCATAGTGGTAGTATCAGCAGTGACAGCGATAGATGTCAGAACAGCGGAATCGCTTTCCATCTTCCGCAAAAGACTCAAGACTCATTTGTTCAGACTTCACCTCAACCCTCAAAAAAATGTATGCACTTGTATGTTTTCGTATGATTAGCACTTCAGTCATAGCACTTATGAACTGTGGTGTCTGAAATGCCTTGTGTTGTTCTCGCTTTAAAGGAAGCTGATCTCTGGGTTTGAGGCCCATAGGTCCTGAGGAATTTGGAGAAAGCCTGAATGTATATGTTAGGGCATTAGATCACGGCTCAAACTGTTCCCTACATGTTACCAGGCAGATGAGGAGGTTTGGAGGAAAGCCAGATGTGTTTTCTTTAGGTTTACGACAACTCTCATATATAAACAGTGAGTTGAATCTGTTTGGCAGAAGAGATTCACATTGGCCCCAAATCTCTCTCCAGGCAGACTGCAGTGCTTGTATTGATGCTTAACTTTTTGTAATAAAGTTTTTATACAATCAAGACGGTGACAACAGAGATTTCTTCATCATCTTCACATCATCGCTACCCCAATATACAACAAGACTTGGCGTCACGAACTTAGGACGTGCTGTGACCTGCGGCGTTGCCGACAACTTCGGCACACCTACTCCCGCACCGAGCCGTTAAAGAATCTTTCACAAATAGCAGTTACGATCCTCAGATGAGGGCTTGACAATTGTTTCTATATTTTGTTTTACCCCATCGATGGTGATATGTTGTGGTTTCTCTCTTGTGACAGATGTACTTATTGTAAGTGGCCTCAGACAAAAGCGTCTGCTAAATGCCCTAAATGTAAATGTAAATGTAAAATGTAGTAGTAGTATTTGTAGGGTCTGTTTCATACCCCAGGGTTAGGGTCAATATCATCTGTATGCTGGATATCCAATCTGTGTCATGTCTCCTGTGTTTTTAGACATCTTTTATGAAAGAGAGTTTTCATTTCTATTATGGACTATGTTTTCTTATGTTTGGAATTGTGTTTTAAGTTTTGCTCTCCTGTGTCCCACTCTGTTTCTTTCTGTGTCCCTCTCTGTGTCCCTCTCTGTGTCCCTCTCCTGTGTCCCACTCTGTTTCTTTCTGTGTCCCTCGCTGTGTCCCTATCCTGTGTCCCTCTCTGTGTCCCTCTCCTGTGTACCTCTCTGTGTCCTTCTCCTGTGCTCCACTCTGTGTCCCTCACCTGTGTCCCACTCTGTGTCCCTCTCCTGTGTCCCACTCTGTGTCCCTCTCTCTCCTGTGTCCCTCTCCTGTGTTCCTCTGTGTTCATCTGTTTCCTGTTTTATTTTGTAGTCTCTGCTCCTTGTGTGTTTTCCCCCTGGACTTCCTGCCCTCGTCTGGCTCACCTGTCTGTCCTGTGCCACCTGTCTCTAGTTCCTCATTAGTTCAGTGTGTATTTAAGTCTTTGTGCTTCCCTGTGTCTTGGTCAGTTTGTTGTTGTGAGATGTCGTTTCCATGTCTATTTGTTGTTTCACCACTTGTCGCCGTTTCTACTCCCCCCAGTAAGTCTCTAGTGTTTTCTTGTGTCTCCCCTGTTTTTGCCTGAAAGCATTTTCAGTTCTTTGTTGATTTTTGGATTTTGTTATCGTACCCTGCGTTCCTCATTAAAGGACAGTCAGTTGAAACCTTTTGTTCTGCCTTTTTGGGTCCACCCACTCCCTTACCCGCTCCCCACAAAACGTAACAATCTGTTGGTGCATCATTCAGTCACTTGAGTGTTATGGAAGTTTTCTGGAAGCTGATGAAAGAGAACTCAGGCAGCAGCTGATGTCTTATGCAGAAGATTTTAATGTTGACTTGATGCATCAAGGAGACGAGAAGGTGGAACAAAATAAAAGCAGTAACAGAAAAACCAGAGCAGTTTCCCCCCCCAATTCTGAAGATGTCTCCCACAGCATCCCAATATATATCTTCCTCTACTTTCGTCACCCATTTAAACAGCACATCCATGAAAGGATAGAATTGCTGTCACTCTCTATGTTACATGCAGGTGTTTGCATCATATTGAGCAGTTAAGCCTAAAATATACATAACTAAATCACATTGTGTCCTAATGTCTTGCCACTGGTGTAATGCACAAACGAGTTGAAGTTGGAGCCTCTCTGTGTGGGGTGTCTGAGTTAGATATAAAGGTCCCTCAGCCTAAACACTACAATGTACTGTTGGTTGGCCCTTTATCTATAACCTGGCCTTGGTGCTGCTTAGAGAGAGAAGGGAGTATCTGTGGAACTAGACAGACCTTACTCTCCAAATGGTTTACAGATATAATGTGTAATATACATCATATACATATATATAGTGGCATATACAGTAATGTGTGAGGATGGTCAAGTACTGGTCCTGGAAAAAGTTGATCACCTTTTGTTGCAGCTGTTTGAATGATTCACTAGTTGTTGTGTGTCACCAGAAGAGCAGGCAAACACACAGTAATTCTTTAAATCATTTTCAAATGATGACACACGAGGAATTTTTTTTGTTTGTCTGCGTCATCACATTGCAAAACACATGTCCTGCTGTTGTATCATCTGTGATTGGCTATAAGCCGCTTAGAATATTGTTTGCATGTAAGCAAACTTCGCAGCATGTAAGCAAACTTCGCAGCATTCAGAAATGTAAGAATAATTATAATGAATGATAATAGATAAGATCTTTGCATTTCAAATGCAAAACTGATTTTGATCTTTTTAGATGCAGGCATTCGGAATGAAGGTTGTCGCTCTTGCTGTCATCATGATGCTGGTCTCCAGCTCTTTGGTAAGACACACTCTTTGTCTTTTAGGTGTTTAACTCTTTGATCGCAGCATTAATTCACCAAAATGTTTTTCTCTTGCTTTTAAAGGCCAAACCTGCCCATGTGATTGAAAAGCGCTCAAGTGAAGAGGTCAGTATTTAGTTTCTATACAATCATACAAAGGCAAGAACTTTATTTACTTGAACAGAGTAATAAATACATATATATATTAGAGTATAATGCTTAATAGCTTCCTTTTTTCTTCTTTTTTATTTTTCCCCCACAGAATCGCAGAACTTCCACCTCCACCAACAACAACCTATCTATCGCTCAGCTAACTGAGCTGCTCAGACTTGTGCAGCTCCTCCGAAGTCTGGCTGCAGCTGCAGCACGATGATGTGTTCATGCTGGGAATGAATAACTTAATGGTTTAATACAAAAACATTAAAGAACATTTCAAATGTAATTCCTTTGGTCATGGTCTTGATTTTCTGAGGGTCTCTACACTCTAAAAATAACAGTTTTTAGAGTGTACTTGTTTTCATTGCTGTTGGATAGATTGTCAGTAGATGTATGTATTCTTCTATGACCACAGCATCATCAAGGAACTGTTCAGATAGTTGGCACCACACAGAGTTCAGGCCCAGAAGACAATTGCCATAGCAACCCCACAGCAGGAAAAAATAGAAATGACAAATGTGCCACATCACAGGAATAACTCAGGTGTGTTTCTGACCTGAGACTCTACCTGGAAACTCAGAGAGGAGAACAACATGAAAATGCTCAAAGGAACAAGTGGTTTTGTTGAATTTGTCGTCCTCCAGACATTTCTTTTTGATTTCTCAGATCACATATGCTTTGTTTATAAATGTTAATTTATTTTGCTTTACAATTTAGGGGTTGAATTAGAAAACTGAATGCAAATCATCACACCAACATTAAACATCTCTCTTGCAATTTGACACAGTATAACATTGATTGGGGAGTCCTCCATTGATGCATCTTCATCTTAAATAAAAAAATGTTTGGGTTGTTTTATTGTTTGATTTCATCATATTTATTTGCTGCTTCTGCTTACTTTTTAGATTCTAGTGTTCTGTTTCATTGCTGCGTGCCGGGACTTCAATACTTATTTTTTCCCACTTGACCTACTTGTATAAAAGTCATAAAAACTGTGGAGCATCTCACTCAGACATTTGTGTTTACACATGCTTCACCCCCAGGAAAATACGGAGGAACTGCAGAGTCCAGTGCATGTCTGAAAGCAGCTATACAAACGTCTTTGGGTATCTCCCTTTATTACAATGTGAACCCAATCAAACATAAACAATTAACAAAGACATGAACCCTGGTTTGGACCATGGCTCTGTCTTTCTAATGAGAAAACACCCAGAAGAAACTGGTAGCCCAGATCTCTAATAGCAATAGAAGGAAGCCAATAGAATGAGAGTAGTAGTGGTAGTAATAGTAGTAATAGTAATAGTGATAGTAATAGTATTTGTAGGGTCTGTTTCATACCCCAGGGTTTGGGTCAATATTGTCTGTATGCTTGATATCCAATCTGTTTGTGCATCATTCAGTCACTTGAGTGTTATGGAAGTTTTCTGGAAGCTGGTGAAAGGAGAACTCAGGCAGCAGCTGATGTCTTATGCAGAAGATTTTAATATTGACCTGATGCAACAAGGAGACGAGAAGGTGGAACAATAGTTGAAGTTAGAGCCTCTCTGTGTGGGGCGTCTGAGTTAGATATAAAGGTCCCTCAGCCTAAACACTACAATGTACTGTTGATTGGCCCTTTATCTATAACCTGACCTTGGTGCTGCTTAGAGAGAGAAGGGAGTATCTGTGGAACTAGACAGACCTTACTCTCCAAATGGTTTACAGATATAATGTGTAATATACATCATATACATATATATAGTGGCATATACAGTAATGTGTGAGGATGGTCAAGTACTGGTCCTGGAAACAGTCGATCACCTTTTGTTGCAGCTGTTTGAATGATTCATTAGTTGTTGTATGTCACCGAAACAGCAGGCAAACACACAGTAATTCTTTAAATCATTTTCAAATGATGACACACGAGGAATTTTTTTGTCTGTTTAATCACATTGCAAAACACATGTCCTGCTGTAGCATCATCTGTGATTAGCTGACGGACACTATATAAGCCACTCAGAATATTACTTCTGCACCGTCAGCAAACTTCGCAGCACTGCTTGTTCACAACGACTGAAAGAACCCAGCATTCAGAAACGTAAGGATAATTAGAATGATTGATAATAGATAAGATCTTTGCATTTCAAATGCAAAACTGATTTTGATCTTTTTAGATGCAGGCATTCGGAATGAAGGTTGTCGCTCTTGCTGTCATCATGATGCTGGTCTCCAGCTCTTTGGTAAGACACACTCTTTGTCTTTTAGGTGTTTAACTCTTTGATCGCAGCATTAATTCACCAAAATGTTTTTCTCTTGCTTTAAAAGGCCAAACCTGCCCATGTGATTGAAAAGCGCTCAAGCTCAAGCTCAAGCTCAAGTGAAGAGGTCAGTATTTAGTTTCTATACAATCATACAAAGGCAAGAACTTTATTCACTTGAACAGAGTAATAAATACAAATACATATTAGAATAAAATGCTTAAATAGCTTTCTTTTTCCTTCTTTTTCATTTTTCCCCCACAGCATCGCAGAACTTCCATCTCCACCTCCACCAACAACAACTTATCTATCACTCAGCTTACTGAGCTGCTCAGACTTGTGCATGCTTACAGAGGTCTGGGTGCTGCAGGTGGTGCAGGTGGTGCAGGTGCTGCAGGTGCAGGTGGTGCATTTGGAGCTTTAGGTGGTGCACTCGGTGCCGGAGCTGGAGGTATTGCAGGTGCTCTAGGTGCTATAGGTGGTGCACTTGGTGCTGGAGCTGCAGGTGCTGCAGCTGCTTTAGGACGTTGATGTGTTCCAACTTAATGGTTGAATACAAATGAAAACAATAAAGAACATTTCAAATGTAATTCCTTTGGTCATGATCTTGATTTTCTGATTTTCATTGTTGCTTCTGCTTAGTTTTTAGATTATAGTGTTCTACATCATTTCTGCTTACTGGGACCTAAGTAGTAGTTTTGTTTCCTCTCATGTACCTCATGTTTTTGAATGACAAAAATTCTTCTTGAATCTTAAAACAATGACATCTTAATTCTGCGCGATCACTCCAAATAAAAAACACTATATATCATAAATATGATTTTATAGAGGTTACCCATCAATGACATGTCATCTTTCCACAGTTAAAATCACGTTTTGTGAGTCTCTGCTGAGCTTGGCTGTGCATCATGATTCATATGTCAAACATGTTGGGCCTCCTGCATTATTGAGGGCATGTCAGGGAAAGACACATCATAAAAGGTATTTCTAAGAACTGCTCGTCAGAGCTGTGCGGATCATATTTTCCTCTGATTCCTTTCTTCAGTCCCTGAGGGCACGGCTTTCATGTTTTATGTACAGTCTTTAGAGTCGCAGTGTAGTTGTTAGATACCGTGGTTTGGTTGCAGTTTTGTTCCAACAGAAAATCAAAAGTTGTTATAAATTTTTTCTATGGGACATTTTGCTTGTCGTACTTTATCTTGCACACAAATCTTCTTTGGTATGATTTTGACATAAATAATGGAAAGAAAGGGAAAGAACCACTCAGCACATTTAAGATGTAAACCAAAGTTTGTGTCCTCAGTCCTGTTAGTGGTCAGGTTCAAGGAACAAGAATGGCTTGGGTAAAGGAATAACTTTGACATTTTACTTTCTTTCTGAGAGATAATTGAGAAGATTGGAGAACAGATAACCTCGTCTAGTTCCTGCGAAGTGCAATCATATGTCAGTTTACAACACATTGACACTGGCGTCAGCCTTTAGCAACAAAATCTTGCGAATCTCATTGACTTTTCAAGTTGACATCTTCATTAGCCTCTAATTTGTTTTGCCTGTTGTGTGTTCAAAATCATCATCAACTTGCCCACTTGCTAATGGTGAATCATTCAATCTCCTACTGTGAGTTCAGTGCTTATCTGAAAGCAGCTCAAGAGATCTCACAAACCCTTCAAAAAAAACAAATGGTTGTTTTGCACATCTACGTTAATTTAAAGAAACAAAAGAACAATGAACATGACAACTATTGAACTTAGTAAGACCTTTGGACAGAGGTAGCTGCTTTCTATTTCTAGTCTTTGTGCTAATTTGCTTCATAAGGTGTGAGAGCATTCAGTATTATATATATATATATATATATATATATATATATATATATATATATATATATATATATATATATTTTTTTTTTTTTAAGAAGTGTGAACCCTCAAAACACAAAAAATACTTTAAGATAACATTGGCTTTGTTCTCTAAAATAACTGAACTGTCCCTCCTGCTTCCCCAGTGGTTGTCACACTTCACACCCATCAGTGGGAAGTAAAAAGCTTTTTAAATCTGTACATCAACAGATGAAAAAAATCTCAGGATGACACTTGCATCAGGTAATAAAATGTAATGACTGATGCCGTTGAGGACATAAATGAGGTCATTAGCATTAATTCACCAAAATGTTTTTCTCTTGCTTTAAAAGGCCAAACCTGCCCATGTGATTGAAAAGCGCTCAAGCTCAAGCTCAAGCTCAAGTGAAGAGGTCAGTATTTAGTTTCTATACAATCATACAAAGGCAAGAACTTTATTCACTTGAACAGAGTAATAAATACAAATACATATTAGAATAAAATGCTTAAATAGCTTTCTTTTTCCTTCTTTTTCATTTTTCCCCCACAGCATCGCAGAACTTCCATCTCCACCTCCACCAACAACAACTTATCTATCACTCAGCTTACTGAGCTGCTCAGACTTGTGCATGCTTACAGAGGTCTGGGTGCTGCAGGTGGTGCAGGTGGTGCAGGTGCTGCAGGTGCAGGTGGTGCATTTGGAGCTTTAGGTGGTGCACTCGGTGCCGGAGCTGGAGGTATTGCAGGTGCTCTAGGTGCTATAGGTGGTGCACTTGGTGCTGGAGCTGCAGGTGCTGCAGCTGCTTTAGGACGTTGATGTGTTCCAACTTAATGGTTGAATACAAATGAAAACAATAAAGAACATTTCAAATGTAATTCCTTTGGTCATGATCTTGATTTTCTGATTTTCATTGTTGCTTCTGCTTAGTTTTTAGATTATAGTGTTCTACATCATTTCTGCTTACTGGGACCTAAGTAGTAGTTTTGTTTCCTCTCATGTACCTCATGTTTTTGAATGACAAAAATTCTTCTTGAATCTTAAAACAATGACATCTTAATTCTGCGCGATCACTCCAAATAAAAAACACTATATATCATAAATATGATTTTATAGAGGTTACCCATCAATGACATGTCATCTTTCCACAGTTAAAATCACGTTTTGTGAGTCTCTGCTGAGCTTGGCTGTGCATCATGATTCATATGTCAAACATGTTGGGCCTCCTGCATTATTGAGGGCATGTCAGGGAAAGACACATCATAAAAGGTATTTCTAAGAACTGCTCGTCAGAGCTGTGCGGATCATATTTTCCTCTGATTCCTTTCTTCAGTCCCTGAGGGCACGGCTTTCATGTTTTATGTACAGTCTTTAGAGTCGCAGTGTAGTTGTTAGATACCGTGGTTTGGTTGCAGTTTTGTTCCAACAGAAAATCAAAAGTTGTTATAAATTTTTTCTATGGGACATTTTGCTTGTCGTACTTTATCTTGCACACAAATCTTCTTTGGTATGATTTTGACATAAATAATGGAAAGAAAGGGAAAGAACCACTCAGCACATTTAAGATGTAAACCAAAGTTTGTGTCCTCAGTCCTGTTAGTGGTCAGGTTCAAGGAACAAGAATGGCTTGGGTAAAGGAATAACTTTGACATTTTACTTTCTTTCTGAGAGATAATTGAGAAGATTGGAGAACAGATAACCTCGTCTAGTTCCTGCGAAGTGCAATCATATGTCAGTTTACAACACATTGACACTGGCGTCAGCCTTTAGCAACAAAATCTTGCGAATCTCATTGACTTTTCAAGTTGACATCTTCATTAGCCTCTAATTTGTTTTGCCTGTTGTGTGTTCAAAATCATCATCAACTTGCCCACTTGCTAATGGTGAATCATTCAATCTCCTACTGTGAGTTCAGTGCTTATCTGAAAGCAGCTCAAGAGATCTCACAAACCCTTCAAAAAAAACAAATGGTTGTTTTGCACATCTACGTTAATTTAAAGAAACAAAAGAACAATGAACATGACAACTATTGAACTTAGTAAGACCTTTGGACAGAGGTAGCTGCTTTCTATTTCTAGTCTTTGTGCTAATTTGCTTCATAAGGTGTGAGAGCATTCAGTATTATATATATATATATATATATATATATATATATATATATATATATATATATATATATATATATTTTTTTTTTTTTAAGAAGTGTGAACCCTCAAAACACAAAAAATACTTTAAGATAACATTGGCTTTGTTCTCTAAAATAACTGAACTGTCCCTCCTGCTTCCCCAGTGGTTGTCACACTTCACACCCATCAGTGGGAAGTAAAAAGCTTTTTAAATCTGTACATCAACAGATGAAAAAAATCTCAGGATGACACTTGCATCAGGTAATAAAATGTAATGACTGATGCCGTTGAGGACATAAATGAGGTCCACCTTGAGCAAACAAGATGATTACAGTATTTCGTAAAAAGATTGAGCAAGTATTGTTTTGCAGGTGGAAATACAGCCCCAGGGCGACTTATCACTGTTTCGCAACTATTGAGAACTAAATGACAACATTAGTGTTCCCAAACTTTTACAGGAAATATTTGAAATTCTCTTTTAAACATCTTCGTATCGTATCATGTCGAGGACTCAAATACAGACAAGTGTGAGTGGGCTGTGTTTTTCATTGAGCTCAGCATGTGTCCGAAAATACTTTAAGTCTGTCAGGATTACAAACAGGATGCAGACTTCAGTGTTACACAAACACAGTCAACTTTGGTAATGAAACTGTGTTCACGCCTATTTTGCTTTTGTCTGCAGAGGCTGCCATGAGACCGACCACATGTGAGGTGAAGTTACACACCTCTGCAGCGCCAGACCAGCGTGGGTACATGGAGGCTGTTTAAAAAGGCTGTTTAAAAGCTAATGGAGGGTGTGAAGGGAGAGTACACAGGCTCGATACCTAATTCATTAATAAGCTGTTGCTCGACAGCAGTGCAAAGGCGGCGCTAATTTTCATGGGATTTGAATTGCAGTTTGAAGTGCGAGATGCTTTTTCTGTTGATGATTTTCTACTTGATCAATTCCCCTGTTGCTGTAAGTACAAAACAATCAATACTCTTTTCAAGCTGGATAATTTATGAATGATCTTTTAAAAGATATTTGTATTTTTTGCAGAATTGTAGCAGTGAGTCTGATAGTGATGAGTTTAGAATGAATTCTCATCACTATAGCAGTGAGTCTGACAGTGATGAGGTAAGCATTGATATCATCTTATCATCTATAAACAGCTAATGAAATTATTACAAGCTTTTTTAGCAAGACCTTGTTTTCTCAATGATTTCTAAAAGTATTTTAACATATTTGTTTTGTCTTGCTACAGAGGGGAAATCACTTTCAGCTCATTCCACTTCCTCCCTGGCCTTCCTTACCTTTCTGGACTCTGTTTCCTGGTCTGTGGCCAAAGCCACCACCCACTCCCGTCCCACCTCCACCCCCAACCAAGACCACAACAACCCCCCAGACCACTGTTGTTGTTACCACTGAGAGTCCACGAGGAGACAATGGTTAAAAGTCATTATGGAATATAAAAATATATCATCATCATATCTTTGTTTGTTTTTGCATTTTCATACGATTTTGATTATTTGTGATTTCAAAGCCATGGTTGAATCAGATTTTATTGGCTTATACAGATATATACATTTACTTGTTGCATATTTTTACATTTCAGTATTTCCTCAGTAACTTCTCCACATTCTTATGTATCACTCTGTTAACTGGCTTCATGTTTATCACTTTTCACATTTTATAATCAGCACAATATCCTGTCGTGTAACATTTTCAACATATCATTCACGCTGCATATTCAAATATAAAGAATGCAGTGATATTTTGTGATTTGGAGGATATGTACACGAAGTAGAGACGTGTATTAAGTCAGGGTGTAATTATGAGTTTTGCAGGAGGTTGGCGTTGGAGACCTGTGGGCAGATGCTGACGACATGTTGCTGTAATATGCATTCAGTGGCTCACTCATCAGCATCCTTGGATCAAGAAAGATTAAGACAGGGATGAGTGCTGAGCCCATAATACCCAACTCTCAGCTTCATCATGGAGTCTGCCACACAGTGTTTTTCATCATGACTCAGCCTCTTGACCAATAGTTTCATTCACTGCACTCGACTCTTTGCCGCATTTATCCACCAAAACTTATGAACCACAACATTTGCATTCTCACTAAAATACACCTGTTTCTTAATATACAACTCAATCACAGTTTTTTCATGGGTTATGTTTTTGTTTTTGCATAACTAGCCTTTATGAATGTAATTTCATTTCTATGTTCTATGTTTGTAATGTCATTGCTATTGTATCACAAGAAAGAATGTATATATATATATATATATATTGTGTATTCCAATATATTCTGTATAAATACTGTACTGGTATGGGTCAGTCCTTTTTCTGAGTTATTTTAACATGTGTACACAGCTGTTACATTTGAATCTTTAATTGACTTCTGAGTAAAAATATCATTTAATAGGAAAAACCACAAATATTGTTATCTAATGCATTGTGGCCATGCAGCTCTGGACATATTTTAAGGGTCAGTGACTTGTTCTTTTCTATCCACCATATTTAAGCCTCCAGTTTTTACAGAGATTTAGATCCTTGACTCAAAAACAAAAGAAAACTAAAATATTTTTACATTATATAACGTTGGCCTGCCCATTTCTGCAATTTTGCTGACTTGCAGTCTCCTACTCATTGTGCAGCAGGAGAGAAATTCAAACATGCAGCGTTGTGACGAGGCCATAGGTTTGCCCCATTTTCTATGTTTCTACAAGTATAACATAAAACTAATATATAAAACAGAATAATGATGATAAACATGTAAATCACAAGCAAGTTTAATTGATTACTTTGTGTAATTCATCTTTTTCTGATAAGACAGATGCAATATTGTGATACTTTGGCTTCATTTCCAGATGGTGGGAGTGTCTCAACCATCTTTATATACAGTATACATTCACAGTAAGTCTGTGAATATGATACCTGACGAAGGTACTTGCTTTTCTTTAGTTTTCCTATTCCTCTTTTTTCTCAGTTAGGTTGCACATTACATACATTTGCTGTGACCATAATTACAACAGTGAGACTCCTGACACATCAGTCGCACCCACAGGTGATCTGAGCAACAGGAAAACCTCACGGCCTTGGTTTCTGTTTATTCACCCGTGTAGACGTTACAGCATTATAATTGGAGGAAAATAGACAGTTCAGGGCAGTCGGTGGCTTTTCTTTGGTTTCTCACTGCTTCATTCACACGAAAGGATTAAGTTGAATTTGTCTGTTATTTTTTCTGACGTGTGATTGGTTGTTTCGCTCGGTGAGAAGGGCATAAGTCGGTGTTCCCTCTGCCGCAGTTTCATTGATTTTACTATAAGTGCTCTCAGAGGACGTTTTCCTTATCTACTTTCATTGATCTTGTAAAATCAATTTCAAACCACATTGATTTTGTTTTGTTTGTGGAAATGACTGTGGAAAATACTGTGATGTTACTGTCATGTTTCACCATAATTGTGTCTGCAGTACCAGTGAGTGCACTCTGTACTTTAAACACAGTATTTGAGATGTTTTTTCTTTTCCATATTTTTGTTATCTGACTTTCTATAATATCTGCTGTGAAAATGTTTCTTCTGAGATTTTTCTTTTTGTATTTCCAGGTCTACTCTAATGTCCTTCCGTCGATACAGTCACGAGGAGGAGCTCGGCGACTTCAGCCTGTTGAAGTCACAAACCAGAAACCAGTGGCTCAGACCCAACCCCTCAGCGTGGAGCAACCGCAGCCTGGGGTTCCCCAGCAGCTGGTTCCTCAGGGTGGCCCCCAGCCCCTTCCCTCAATGCCTTATTACACCTGGTCTCCACAAGGGAACAGACTGATGATGATCCCCCTGCAGCTCAGCCTCCATGGGCCTCAGCTTGCCAACCAGCCCGCATTCCCGCAGGGGGTAGGACATTTTTTACAGCAAAATATATATGATTATTACATATAATATACTATTATTATAAATATTTAACATAACTATTTTAAACTTTATCATAATTTTCTTAAATAACTTATTCTGTTTTCTTGCTGTTTTCAGATTTTCCCCTCTTACGGATACTTCCCTATGTTTCAGCCACTGTACGGGAATCAGCTGGTAATGTATTATTAGGAAACACACCGTCTGCGCTGTGCCGTGCTATAGACCGTAAAACCAAAACAATATTTTTCAACCACAGCCCAGCCTGAAAGCTTTCAAGATGAGGTCGAGGTGGTGGTGATGACAGGGTTTTCTCCCCCCCCCCCCCCCCCCCCCCCCCCCCTTACATGTACTGTCAACATATAGGAAAACAGACACATCCTGAAACTCTTTCATAACAGACCATGATGTGGGAATGAAGACTTACAGACTGATTTATGACTCTGCGATGGGAACTTCTGATCCTGTTTTGTCTTGCATGTGATTTTCTTCCACAGTTGTTATTGCAGTTGGGCTCCTTTGTGTTTTAATGACTGGTGTTTAAAACACTCAAGACTTAATTTCAGTCTTTTCCTGATGCAGAAATATTGACAAAAACTGAAATAGGAGTAGAATGTTGTGTTTTTCTCCTTCAGCCGTCCTCCCCATATGGAGTCCCCGTCATTCCTCCACCACAAACTCCAGCAAATCCACCTCCGAGCGGTCAGGTCTTACCGGCACAGACTCCCTCTGAAGCTGCTCTTCCAGGAGAGGCACCTCAGCCAGTGCAGCAGCTGCAACAACAGGTGTCTACCATTGCTTCATAAACTGAATCTAACAGCACAGCTCATATGAAAATAGAGTTTCTTCTTGAAAATATGGTCAAACTTAAAGGAAAGGAGAAGTTGCATGATACTCAGGCTACTTTTCATCCACAGAATCCTCACATTGTCTACATGCTCCAACAACCCATGGTAAATACAAAATGATCTTTTTAAACTTGCATGTTAAAATAATTTATGATCTTATGTATTTCCCCAGTTTTCTTGCTGATGTTTTATTTGACGTGTTCTACCGTTCTTTATAGACCTCTCTACTTGGCACTCTCAGCTCAGAGGAGCTTGAGGTAGGGTAACACAGCCAAGATTTTTTATCATCGCTTCGGCTTGTTCAAACAATCTCGGTCGAACTCAATGATCCTATTGACGATCCAACTGTATCCTTCCCCTCTCCTCTGTTTCAGGTGGCAGCTAAAATGAGTCAGCTGGGTGTTTACATGCCCACCATGATCGCAAACCTGCCTGCAGGAGCTGTGCAGAGCCAGGCCGCTGCCGGGCTTTCAAACCTGGGACAGGCAGGTGTCCCACCAGCTGTGGTTACTGCCTCAGCCGGAGCCCCGCAAACACAGGGGCTGGTCGGCACTGGACCGCAGCCGAATGCCGAAGGTGGCCCTGTGGGTTTGCAGAGAGAAGCGAAGGAGGTGGCCACTGCCCCGACATCTGTTCAACCTGAAGTTCAGCCGACACTGGGAAACCAAGTCTGAATAACTCATAAAGATCAAAAACATTACTAATGAAAACTAACAGGGACGTTTCTCATCTTTAACCTCTGCATTGCACTAACTGTGATCCTTTTATTTTTTACTGTCATTGTTTGTTTGCTTTATAGTAAATATTATTTAATAAAAATGAACACAAATAGATTAAAGCTGAATGCGTTCCCCTTTTAAATCATGTGTATTCTTTCTTTTATTCCATGGCTCAGCAACAGAAACAATCAGCGAGTAACACTGACAATACATCAAGCGTATATGATGAACATGCTGAACACCGAGTCATAACATTAGAACAAGTGCAGAGCCCATTTTAATGATGCCTGTTTGGAATGGGCTGTTTGTTTGGCCTGTGGTGACGCTGGTTGCAGTGTTTCTTTCTGAAACTGTGCAGTGACCTGCAGTAATCGAGCGGTGACAAGTAAAGACCGACTGCTGCTGTTTATTCAGTAAAGCTCACATGAACCCTGCACTGGGGAATCAGTTGTTGTTGCCATTGTTGTGAATGCACTTGTTGTTCAGATTAAGATTCCTCTTTATGGTCCCACACACAGCATGCAACATGCAAACATGGGGAAATTTGACCTCTGTATTTAGCCCATCCGTGTGAACGGAGCACACACGGAACACAATCCACACAGTGACCACACACGGAATAGTGGGCAGCCATGAAGGCGCCCGGGGAGCAATTGGGGGATTCGGTGCCTTGCTCAAGGGCACCTCGGCAGTGCCCAGGAGGTGAACCAGTACCTCTCCAACTTCCGTCCCTGCTGGACTTGAACCGGCCACCCTCCGGTTCCCAAGCCAAGTCGCTATGGACTGTGCTCCCCAGTATGCATTGTTGTGATTGAAGGGCTCTGGTTTCCCTTTTATACAAAGTTTGTTAATATTGAACATATCCTGTGTCCAAATCCCACCAAAGTCAACTCTGCAATTCATTAGGTTCTTTAAAATACTCATGAAAAGTGTGAGGCTGACAAGTTGAATGCTACTCGAGATATGCCAGACATACAGACAGACAGGCGGACATTTCCAGTTATATTTGGAATACGTAGATTGATTGGGAGTCATGTTTTCTGGCCACCTGATGGATGTACTAATATTTACTGTCTTTTTCTTTGCTCTGTTTTGGTCTCTATCATCTCCTGAGGAAAGAGACTGGTTCCGTTAACTGCTCTTCTGCTATTTAATTGAAACAAGTAAACAGGTTGGGACATAAAACCAAGATAAAAGTGGAGAAAAGGCTCCACAGTGGTGGGTGGAACTTTTTAGTTGCTTCTTTGACTTGCACACGATTTTCTCGACAACATCCCGATTGTGTTTGTACAATGAGACACATTTAAAACAGCCCTACAGCAGTCGTCTCTAAAAACAAGGTATATTTGAAATTGTATTTATTAAATTCTAGTCGAAATGACTCCTACTTTTACTTTTCTCCCCAGTAACACTAGTGTTCAGGGAAGTGGACACAGCGGTGGTCCAGTCATCATTCTGAGACCCTTTCTCTCCGGTTAATGGAAAATGCAGCACTTAAGTGTCGCCACAGGCTCAGATACAGAGTGTATCTGAGCATCAAGCATCTATTGATTAACAGTTCAAATATTTGCCCATTAAAACTGTCTTAATTCAAAGGTATGAACTGGAATGAATAGGGTATGATGACAATAATTGCAATATTCACCATCATCAGCTACAGTACAGTATACTACCGGAGGTATACTCAAGGTGTAAAATGAGATGTGATGCTTTAGAGTTATATTTTACAGCTGTTCTGTTAAATATCGATTCCATGGGTAAAATTTCAGTGATATTGGTGAATAACCCTGTTGGCCTTTCTGAGTTTAAAAGATGTTGCAAGGAGCAGTTTCATAAAACACATCATCGAGGGAATAAATGCGATTTATGTGCATTTTTCGAGCCAGAAAATGGATTACAAGAATTCTCACTGAAAGTCAGCTGCCAATTTTGTAATCCTATCATCACCAATACCTGCCAATGGTTTGCTCATCCTCAGGTTTTCGGAGCAAATAAATAGGAGTAAATCTCTCAGCACTGATCACACCCCTCCGCAGCAATCATCCGGTGCTCGAGTGCTGCCAGGAAGGAAAGGTAACGTAGAGGAATAGTATCATGTCTAACGTTAAATATAAAGTGTTGCTGTGAATACAATGAAGTATAACTTGAAATAAAAACTTCTTTTTTGCAGCTTAATTCAAAATGAAATTCCTCCTCCTTGCTGCCTGCATCCTGGGGATGGCTTTATGTGGCCCTGTAAGGAAAACACTGTTTATTTCTAAATGTTTCAGGTCTAAAATATTTATACTTATCTCTCTCACACATACTAGTTTACAGCGCTACATGTTCACACAAGTCCAATGCAATGACTGACAGATAGATTGTCAAGGCCAATGTAGTGGCTGGTTTGAGTTTCCTTGTCATGCAGTTTTTTCTATTTCTATTAGATTTTCTATTATTTTGTCTGAGCACTGTCAATATTTCTTTCCCTATGTAATTTGCTGACTTAGTGACTCAAACGTAAAGAAATAAAGAGTTTGTAAGATTTATTTTCACACTGACCTTGAATCCACTGAAGCTGCAGCGTGTTCTCCTGTAAATCCTCTCCACAGCCACAGATGTTCATGGAGTTTGACATCCGTCACGCTCCGGCTCAGGTACAGAAAGACACATTTTCAAACATCACGGAATAGGCTCTGTGCACAGGTCTGCAATTATCTGGTCACCACTGATGGCAGAGTCTGTTAATGGCACTTTTACTTGAAGTTGGCTACTTGTGACCTTCTCTTGTGTGAACATTAAAATGTATGTTATATTTACAGGCAGCCCAGGCCATCCCTGCCGGAGCTCCACTTGGAACTCTGGATGTTGTATGTTGAAGTTACTTTTATTGTTTTAAACACAAGTATCAAGTCATATTTAAAAACACCAGGACTTAATACAAATAGTAAAAAAATATAAGAGTTGTATGCAGATTGTTTTGTTGATTATTGTGAATTGAATATGATGATGATGATGATTCAACAGTTATTGTGTATGTGCAAAAGTTTGTGCAGTATTCTATGCATAGCAACTATAATAAAGTCACATAAATCTGGTCTTTAGCCATGATCTAATCATGATCTAACCATGATCTAACAATGATCTTACCATGATCTAACCATGATCTAACAATGATCTAACCATGATCTAACCATGCATGCTCTCATTTCCAGCTGCTCCCTGTTGATGCCCAGAGACGCCTTGTTGGAGGACCGGTGAGTGAGTGTGGTTTATTTGCAGCTTTATTCAGAATTTAACGCAATGAAAACCTAACCTACCGCCAGAGTCAAAGACAATGTTTAGACTATCTGGGTTTGACAAAATGCACCTTTAGAGACCACATGCAAACCACAGAGTAAAGCTGAATTATATGTGAAGCATTACACTTTTAACCACACGTGTGATTTCACTGCAAGGTCCGTGGTTTCATCAAGCAAGAGATGCCTGAGCCAAACGGCAGAGGCACAAAAGACGTGGTGAGTGTCTGCAGGTTGTAGTTTCTACGACAGACAACTTGTGAGGTTTGATGACATCTCCTCCCATCTTTCTCGCCTCTTGATGTAGTACTACCCATTTGGATTTGACCTGACGGATCTTGCTGCTGCTGCCCCTGTCGCCCCCATCAACCCCATTTTATCTGCAGCTCCTGCAGCTGCTGCTGCCCCCGCTGCAAAGGCTGCACCCGTCCAACCCATCGCTGCTGCTCATGCTCCTGTGAGAATTTGTATCCATTTGCATTTTGAGCCATTTAGGTTTCTCGAAGCAGTAAGACTCTTTCGCAGTCGGCTGCAGGTCAATCATGTAAATGGTTTGATTGATTTGAAAGTACAATAACCTCAGCAGACTGCAGGCGGTAGAAAACTGAAGCAGGGTTGAGGACAACGGGTTCATGCAAGTGTTGCATCAGAGAAACAGACTTCACATTGTTTTGTGCTGAGAAGTTGAGACACATCGACTCCTCAGCAGACTGTCCTCACTCCTGATTGGCTCATCGGTAACCTCTGTTATTTCAGGCTGCCAAACCCAGCGGTGATGATGATGATGATGATGACGACGACTAGAAAAATTAGAGTCAGCAGGATGTGCATGTTTGTGCAAACACAGGTGCACATACACACAAAGCACACACCCACATACTCTGAGGACACATGGGGTTACTTTCCCTTATATTTCAGTCAATTCAGGTTAAAACCAATTTTAAAAAATATGTTTTTGTTTCTCTTTGCACTTCAGGTGACCAGTGGTTTAAGACCCCCAGTTATCCCAGCGACAGATGACCAGGAAACTGTTGTTTCTTAAAGTATAAAATAAAAAATGGTGCTTTTAATTTAGGGCAAGGTGGTGTTCATCTAATGAAAAGATGGTGCTGTGCTTTCTATGGAAGAAAAAGGAGAAAATATATTTTTTCTTGTGATCAATAAATAAAAAGGCCCTATACAAAGAAATCTGAGAGTGTTTTTATTTATCTCGGCCAGCTCCCTCTTCTCTGAGATAAGCTGTTGGAAATAGCAACATGCAACATTTTCCTCATTCACATCCTCTTCTGGTTGTTGAGCTCAAATAACTACTGTATGTACAGTGCATTCAGAAAGTAGTCAGGTCCATTCTCATTCATCCATTTATTTTCCATACCGCTCATCCAAGGGTCATGGGGCGCTGGTGCAAGTAGCAGACATTGGGTAAGAGACAGGTAGCCAGTGTATGGTAAGACCCAGACAAAACAGAGAAAACATCACGCTTCCTTTCACACCTACGAGCAATTTAGAGTCTCACATTATTGTAACCTGCATGTGTTTAGACTGTGGGAGGAAGCCAGAGAACTCAGCGAAAACCCACGCAGGCACAGGGAGACCACACAAACACCACACAGACAGAACCTCAGAGGACAAACACCAGACCTGTTTCCTGTTTTCCCTTTTTTCTATGTCGCAGCTTTATGCTAATGACAAATCAGAATGTGGATTGCTGTTGCAAAGATATACATTTTGATTAATTTCAGCATGAGGCTGCAGCATTACAAACATGAGAGAAAGCATGCCTATATTATTAGTTCACTTTAGAATCCTCATCTATCAGATCGCACTCTCACACTCCCTTCGTAATAAGCTAACTTTTAATTTCCGTGATGTTTTCCTCTGTAACACATCCAAAACAATTGATTATTCGAGCTCATACATGAACAAAGTTTTACTCTACTTTCAGTTTGTAAGAACGTGGAAATAAGTCTTTGATTGTGTGTTCTTCTCTCCTGCTGCTCTCATGACTTCGAAACACAATCAACATTCAAGCAATTCGAAAAACTTACGATATTACATCAATATAGCACATATGTGTGTAATAGACATAACATGGCATAGTGATGCACAAGTATGATGCAAGTGGTGGCAGAGTGAGGAGCAAACAGCGTGAAGGCGTGCTGTGCTTCAGACAGTGTAATCAAACAGAGTCTGCTATTACACAGAAAGTGGATTTGACCACTGGTCATTTAGTAAAGCTGAAGACTAGACACCTGCACCTACTCATTGAACAACATCACTCCCATAAACTGTGATTGGCTCTCCGGCGAGATGGCTCCGTATAAAAGGCCAAAGAAACATGCAGAAGATACGACAGGCATCACTTCCAACATCCATCAACCTCTCCTGTGCTCATTTATTTATTCTTTTTTTGCAAAAGGTAAGTTGAACATTAGTCCATGGATTGCTCCTCCAATAGGAAGCAGCCATCCAGTGTGACTTTGATTTGATTTTTATTAAATTGTAATGATGCATTTTATCTCTGAAGGACTTGGACGCTCTGCAAATATGAACCTGGCCATCATCTTCTTCTGTCTGGCTAGCACAGTCTCGGCTGCACCAGTAAGTTTGAAGAAGATAGAAAAAGTTCTGTTGGATTTCTCCATTATCATTAAATTGAATTTTCTGCCTCTCTTTTTATTTTCAGTCAGCTTTTCATTACCTGACTCATTACACAGGATCCAGACCCCAGTTACCACCCTCTCAGGTAATCATGTGTATACATTATGAGTAAGTCAGCATAAGTAAAATCTAAATCACATAAAGTACTGTTAAGCAAGCGAGAAGACTCCTGGTTCCAGTACTGGTGGGTGGGGGTCTTCCTGTGTGGGGTTAGCAGACTCTATACTGGCAGTAGGTGTGAATGTGAGCATCTGTATGTTGGCCCTGTGATGGACTCATGACCAGGTTGTACGCTGCGTCTCGCCATTTGTCAGCTGGAATTCCCTCAGCTGTGACCTGCAAAGGATAAGTGTTGTTATAATGGATGGATGGTTGAGAAAGGTCCAGTAGAGAAACAGACTCGACCAAGCAGAAAAGTATCTTAGTGGAATCAATTGTGTTTTGACCATTTTGATCATTTTACATCCATCCAGATGAAAAATCCCTTCGCAGGTGCTCAGCCTCTCCCACAAACTGGACTTCCTGGTGCTTACAGTGTGGAACTGGTATGATCCATTCCCTCCTACTCCATATACAGCCTTTAGTTTCACTTCAATATGTATTCTTTATTTATTGAAATATTTCTTCAGTGGTACAGTGTCTAACTATGTGTTTTTCTTGTGAAGATTTATCCCCACAGATTCCCTGGTGGTATAGGTGGCTCAAATGGAGGCCAGGTAAGAAAACACACCGTTTTCCTGAGCTACATCATTTTAAATAATGCAGTGAAACATCCAATGTTCACTACTTTTCAGTGATTGTTTTCCTTGTCATTTTACTTCAGCCCTACCATGGTTTCATCAAGTACTCCATCCCTCAGCCACCTGGCAGACAGAGTGTGGAAGTTGTAAGTTTTTTCCTTTTTTCATTCAGTATTATGATTGAAAAAAACTTTTCTTCTCATAGGAATATGTCTGGTACAATAAACAACAACTACATTTATTGATATGTTTCTGTTTTTGCAGTACTACCCCTATGACTTCTCTCAGCAGAGGGTAAACATTTCAAACTTTTGACATATTGGATTCTACATAATGTAAATATGAAATACTTTTACAGTACTAATTGAGTATTTTTGTTTCAGATAATTACAAACATCCCACCAATGACGAACGTCCCTCAGGTAAAAAAAAAAGAGAGAGAGAATTTATCAACTCATATCAACCATGATTCCCTTAACTGCTTTTTGTTTCGCTGTGGAAATTTTTTTATTCACCACCTGAATTTGTTTTTTTCCCACAGACTCTTCCCTTTGATTACCCTCCTCAAAATATTCCCAATATTCCCCAGCAAGGCTTGAATGTGAGAGAAAATTGTTTTTTAAATAGCTTTTAAAATTTTCGATTGATTAATTGCGAGTCTTCTCTTTACTTCCATTAAATAAAAATTGCTCTTCTTTTTTTCAGATTCCATCATTTGATGCCAACCCTCTGCCATCCCAGGATCCTCTGCAGCCTCTCCAGGACCAGCCCCCACAAACAAGTCAGGTAATTATCAATCAATATATCACAATGCATTTTACTCAAAGCTGTATTGGCATTTAATGTGTAAACGGAAAATGTCACATTAAATTGAATGTATAGGAAATAAAGGATTTGCTTAAAATTTCTCATTTATCTTTTGCAGATGCCAGCAAAGGCGTGAAGTTGATGACAGAAATGAAAAGGAAGCACGACTCTTCCTTCCACCTTCACATCCAGACATGACCTTTAACCTGATTAGGACTGAATATCTGTTTTATATATTCTTACTTGAGTTAACATAAAAATGCTGAGATGATCATAAAATAGCTCTTTACTAAGAAAACTGTTTCAATAGTGAATCACATTATGATATGATCATCTGCATAGAATGAAACAGTTCTGAGGAATGATCTGCTTCACCTTGTAGTTGTCAAGATTAACAATAACTTATTGTAGACTTGTGTAAACCTTCAGCAGCCATCATCCTCTGTCCACTGTCAACTGCAGGATTATTTTTCACAAGTATTGTGGAAATGAGGCACTTTAAAATGCTGCATTTTCACTCTATTCAAGAATTATGCTGCATGTGTTTAGCAACAAGCTTTTCTTCTGTGTAATTTTCTTTAAGAAATAAAGTCAAATTTTCCAAGCATTTTTTGGTTCTGTTGTTCTAATGTGTTGTTCACATTATTTTTCCTGGAAAGACTTGCTGGATGTACATTATGTTTTGAGGTTATATCTCATGAAGCCATCCAGCCCAAAAAGGTTATCATCCATACCCTTGGATAGTATGGTATTATTTTAGTGTTAAATAAGATCCCTTTTATTGTTAGAAAAAAAATAATTTGATGAAGAGGCTACATGAAAATCCTTTGTCACATTGGAAGGTTTTAGTAGAAAATAAACTTGAGTATCATCAAAATGAAAAATAATCCATCCATCCATCCTTTTTCTTCCACTTATCCCAGGTCAGGTTGTGGTGGCAGCAGGCTAAGTTTGGTGTTTCAGAAATCCCTCTCCCTTTCTATTCTCTCGTCTAGTTTCTCCTCAGGCATCCAAATGTGTTTCCAGGCCAGACAGGATATGTGATCCTTCCAGTGAGTCTTGGGTCTACCTTGGAGACTCCTCCAGTTGGGTGTGCCCAGAAAAACCTCCAACTCTTTACAACAGTCTGGTATTACAGCTGCTGATGATGCACCAACCCATCTATCCTTCACCCACTCTGAACAAGAACCCAAGATACTTAAACTTCTTTACTTGGGTCAGCTACTAACCTTCAACCCAGAGACTGCGATTCATCATTTTGTGGCAGTCACAGACTGGTGAACCCAACTGATCCACGACATCCGTAAAAAGCATTAGGAATAACTTGTGATCATGAAATCTGTATATTTGGATAAAATGAAAACAATTGAGGGTCTCTGGTCGACACCACACCACAGGTCAGAGAGCAAGGGGAGAAGAGGGACTATAGAACAAAAATAACTTTTACTGTCAGATACATTATTGGAGTGAAAACCACAGGTCTCGTCTCGTATATAAGATTTAAAGAGTTGGAGCCCAGCATATAAAATGCAGGTGTAGCTTATCATAAATAAAACACAGTATGCATATGTTACCACAGTGATTGTGTACATTTCCCTACGGTGTCTTTAAAAAGTAAATACCATGAAGGAAAACTGTCTTTTCTAATCTTGACTCCCCTGGGGAAGAAAGCCTGTCACGACATGACTTAACCGTCATCTCTTCAAAGAGAATATAACAGAAGCACAGGCGCCTTCCTGTCACGCTATGTCTCCTCTTCAGAAGTTGTCTCCTCTGGAACTTTAGATCACATACATTCATAACTTCTATCACTCACAGCAGAGGACATGTTGACAGCAGGTTTAAAAGCCTTAATTAGCAGCCATGACAGCAGGGATGGTATTGTATTCGCCCTGAGTCTGAATGTGTGTGTGTGTGTTTGTGTGTTTGTGTGTGTGTGTGTGTGTGTGTGTGTGTGTGTGTGTGTTTGTGTTTGTGTGTGTGTGTGTGTTGCCTCTTTAGGATCTTTTCAAGCATTAAAGCGATAGTTCACTCAAAAATGAAAAATTACTCATTTTCTACTCACCACTTTGCTGATGGAGGGGTGGGTGAAGTGTTTCAGTCCACAAAACACTTCAGAAGTTTCAGTGTCAAACAGGGTTTTAGTCAAATTCAATCAGTTGAAGTAAATGGTGATCAATTCTTCCAACATCAAAAACAACTGAAAAATACATGCCTCCTTACTCCTCTAGGTGTCATCCAAGTGTCCGTAAACCCTGACACTCAAATTTGACTTGGGATTATTTAATTCACACGATGTTTTTAGCCTAAATGTCTACTGTGAGCCACATGTGAATACAGTCATTTGGGCTAAAAACATGATGTAAATGTTTTGAGTCCAATTTCAATGTCGGGACACCACAGGAGCAGTATGGAGGCATCTTATGTTTTTTTCTATTGCTTTTTTACGTCTGAAGAATCGATCACCATTTACTTCCATTGTTTTGGATTTGACTGTAACTCTGTTTACCCCTTAAACTCACACATTAACTACACTAGATAATGAGTGCATTTGCATTTTCGGGTGAACTATCCCTTTAACATAAACGTCATGAGGAGCATCAGTCCTCATGAGGCACAAAGCTGCATCCAAGATAACACATTCTAAGGTCCTGGTTAAAGTTAGGGGTAAGGTTTTTCACAATGAATTACACAATGAATGGAAAGAATCATCATGGTGTGTTCAGTAGTGGGAATTATCACAGATTTACCACAGAGGAGGTTTCAGTACATTTGCAATCATAAAGTGTTTGGTCCAACCGAGGGCACAGCAAGAAGCAGGGTAAGAAATATAGGGAAATTGCTTTGCTTGAGAAGCAGGGTTTATTTTCAATTTGCCAAAAGGATTCCTGTTGGTGCTGACAATAATTGGTTTAATATCTAACATTTTTCAGGCAGTAGAAAAAAGCGATATCATTGTGTGCCAAGATAAGTAGAAGTTCCATTAAAGAAATTGTTATCTCAGTGAAAGTCATTAGATCAGCAGGTTTGAGGCAAGACTGCCTAGAATACAGTTTTGCAGATTACAGAGTAAGTCTGATTGTCTTACTTAGAATCACAAAACAAACCTACAATGTTCCAAATTGCTGTGATGAGCGACCACACCAGCTAAAGCAAACAAGGATCAGTTCAGGTCAGACACCACAAAAAAGATACTTCCCATTGACAATGTGTGTTTGTGTTTCAACCACACACACACCTACTGTAAATTTCAGTGTTGAGGTAATTACAAATGCTGCTTGGCCGTTTAAATGGCCTGCTATTTCAAATACTCAAATGCAGTGTTAAGATTAGACATTTTATTTTAGTCAAGTATCAAGTGAAATCAAGTATTATAAGTACAAGTAACATCAGCAGGAAAAGTGTACTGTCACTGATTTATATATGATATTGTTGTAAGCAGGATTATTTCGAGCGAGTGAAGGCAGTACTAGTTTTATATACAGTTAGATTTAATGTTGTAGTTCTGAGTCGTAGGGTCATTCAAAGGCAATGCACAAGGTATTCATCATACTGGTAGTTTTTACCATAGACTGTGTATAAAGATTGATTACATGACAGCTCTCCAAAAGTGAAATCAACTTGATCGCTAACTAGTGGCTGGCTGTAGTATAGCTTATAAACCCTGCCTCCTCCATGTTAATGACTAGGATATGGAGCTCACTTAAAAGTCATTAAACATTCAATACAAATATGGTTTCTGTTATTTTCAGATATCAGATGTATATATATATATATATATATATATATATATATATATATATACACACACCTTGATATTATCAAGTCAAACTAAGTGGTGCTTCTCAGTCACTGTCATTACTGCTTATGTCAGCTTCGAGCCATCTTGTGTGTGTTTTTTTAAGTTTGGTTCCAGGGCAATAAAAGACAGGGGTATGTGTGCTAAGCAGACTTGCATACTGTGTAATTAACTATAAGAGGGGCCTTAACCTTGCATGCCTTTTCCAGTTTTGAAGTGTAAGGAGATTTCTTCCAATACACAGGTCTGTGTGTTTCACTAGACGTGATTGGCTGTCACAGTGTCACTGTTCCAGTATATAAATGGCTTCCATGTTGCGAAGATGAAGTAGATTACCTTCCATTCCTGAGAAGACACATTTTCAACTGCTGTTTGCACCAGGAAGAAAAGGTAATGTATTGTCAAGAAGATATTTCAGAATTGTAGTTAGAAACTTTGTCCTGGATATATCAGAAGCTCTCATAGTAATACTGTTGTCCCTTAATTTTACCTTTTTTTATGATCTTATTATTTAATAAATTAATATTCTTATTGCGTCTTTCATTATTTTTAGTTTTTTCAAATATATATAATTACTTTGATATGTCATATTATATGTTTTTGTCTAGACTGATTCATGATGAAGCTGCTGGTGTTAATGTTGTGCCTGCTGGCCACTAGCTTGGCAGCCCCTGTAAGTCTTTCCTCCTTTCTATTTGCTGACTGATCAATTTTTCAATATTTAACCTACACACAACACTGAAAACAAAAACACTTTTCTGTTAGATTATCACACAACACTGTTTTCTCTCCACCCCCTCTGAATCCACAGGTTCCAGGGAGTGAAAGCAATGAGGTAAGAGATCATCTAACTTCGTTTCTGAAATGTTTTGTGTGCGTCTGTCTGCAACGGCATGTCATGCCATGTTTTTGTCATGTCATCGAATGCACAGTGTGATGGGTGTCTGACAGAGAGCAAATAATTGGCTTAATTGCACGAGCATGTCTGGAGACGTCTGGTATTTCTTCAGCAGGTTGCAGCGCATGCTAATGAGGCCCTCAGGTGGATGGAGATGTACAGGCTGTACCAGCAGCAGGTAGAAGGGATTCACCAGTATCACTAAAAGAAAAAGAAAAATGAAAATAAAGAAAAGATAGAAGTTTAAAATAAAATAAAACATCTGCTTTTCAATCTAGTTAGTTTGGCATTAATCATGAATGTGTATTTTCCAGGGAGTAGTTGGAAACCCCTTCCTTCCTGCTGCTGATGCTCCTGTAAGTTTATTAATGTTATTAGACTCAGGAATAAAGACTCATGTCATAAAGTTTGACACAAACGTAGCTCTGTCATAGTCACTGAAGTGCGTGTGTCATGTATTGTTTAGGCTGATCCAGCAGTGGCAGCAGTGGTGAGCACAACACTACTTTACACTACAGTAGCCAATCTGTCACAATTCAATAGGAGCTAAATGAGTTTTATTGATGCAGGCTGATGCTGCACCACCTCCGCCGGCTGACGTTGCCCCCGCAGCTCCTGTGGCTGCTGAAGAGGCATCAGAGGAGGAGACAGAGGTGAGCAGACACCTTTATATTGTGAGGCAGAGGTTTAACTCTGCGTGCTGTAGGGCTGTGGGTAAAGTAGACGCATGGACACAGCTTTGTTTGTGCAACTATGTTTGATGTGTGAATCCAATAACATGGGACACCTGAAAGTAGCACTTAACATTAATAATGGCTCTGTTATAATCAAATGTCTCAATAAATAATGATAATATCCATAATACCAGGACCCTGAAACTGATGGGAATTGATTTGACTGTTTATACCTGTACTTGCTTTCTTGTTAATTATATTTTTCCTTTAAAAAGAGAGCTGATTAAGTTGAAACTTAATGAAGCAAAATTATCTTAAATCTTCTCTGGGGAAACAAAAGTTTTCATGCTCTTTTCACTTTTAAAGTTGAACCGTCCTGCACTTTGATCAAAATTGGAAAACAATGAGGAGAAGGGTTTGAGGTTGAATTGGATCAGCGTTCAATATATTCTGACCATTACTCTCCAATGTAAAGCCGGACCCTTTTTTTCCTTTAATGGAAGTAGTGGGACATTTTTCGTTTGACCTCTCTGACCTCTGGTAAAACTCTGTGCCAACCGTTTTCATACAGAGACTCTGTGATCTCCGAACAAAAGCTTCGAGGTGTCACTTGAGTAGTTTTCTCACACTTTTCAAAGCTCACATTTGTGCTCACAGGCCGTGGAATGCTTTTCCCATCCAAATGTCTTTTGGCTGGGATTTGCTCCAGCCCCCCTATGAAAGGATGAGTGGCACATAATGGATGGATGGATGGTTATCCAAACGTTTTTGGTCTGTAAATAGACAAAACTATGTGGACTATGTATCAACTCTAAGTCATTTCCTTTCTATTTCTCATGCTCAGGAAGGAGACCCTGCTCCCAAAGCCGCAGCACCGGCTGCTGCTGCTGCCCCTCTGAACTCTGACGAGGAAGAGGAGGCTGAAGAGGTGGAGGCAGCTGAAGCTGAGCCAGCTGTAGTGGAAGCAGCACCAGCAGAGCCAGAAGCAGCAGACCCTGCAGCTGCTGCTGAACCAGCTGTGGTTGATGTCCCTGTAGAGGCTGCACCGGTTGATGCTGCTGCTGTTGATGCTGCTGCTGTTGATGCTGCTGCTGTTGATGCTGCTGCTGTTGATGCTGCTGCTGTTGATGCTGCTGCTGTTGATGCTGCTGCCGTTGATGCTGCAGCTGTGGATGTGCCTCCAGTCGACGTGGCCCCTGTTGACGTGGCCCCAGCAGCCCCTGAGGTGGCTGCAGATGTGGCCTCTCCTGCTGCAGCCGACGTCCCTGCTGCTGCTGACGCTGGTGCCGCTGATGCCGGCGCTGCCCCGCTGGCAGCTTAGGCTGCCACAGCTGGAATGGCAGCAGATCTTGCTGCAGTGTCGCTATTTTCCCCTCATCACCAGCCTAAGTGCTCTTCTTTTAGCTGCTAAGACAGAAGATGACAGGCAGCAGTTGGTGCTGTAGGTGCACCAACACAGCAGGGAAAAGCTGTGGCATGCTGAAAGAGACTGAAAAGAAAATATATACCTAGCATACAGTGCATGCTCTTTGTGAGGCAAAACAAGTGTTTCAACTTCAGAATTTGACAATTAAAGATTGTCTTTGTAGTTTTTTCTGTCTTTTATTAAAATACATTTTGCAATACTGTGCTTCAGTCGTGATTAATTAGATGTTGAAACATTTATATGAGTATCATTCAGCTGCAGCATCTTCGGTTTAACTCAACCATAAAAATTGTCTCTCACCATATTTCTTATGTCTCTCTGTAGTCGACTGTCTTTTTTTATTTGTTGGGGTCATGTAAGGAGAGCACAGGCATCACTATACATTTCAATATAATACCAGGACACTGACACTGAAGCAGTATGATTCACCCGCAGCTATGCTCAGTTCAAGTATAAGCTGTAAAATGAGTTTTCACAAAACTACAAACACCACATCAGCCAACAGGGAGAGCCACAGAAGCACAGGATGTGAGTCGCGCCCCAGGGGGAGAAGGATCTCCTGTTAGCAAGCTTCAACGCTCGACACTGACAAAGGGTCAGATTCAATCTCACCTCTCGTGATTCTTATTCATATGAAAGGAACCAGTGCAGCTGATCTGAAATCTGTAACACTCTGCACCATCTAATAGGATCAGGGCTGGATATGGCTGAGAGTGCTGAGTGAGCAGGAGATGCTAGTGTGTGTGTGTCTGTGTGTGTGTGTGTGTGTGTGTGTGTGTGTGTGTGTGAGTGAGAGAGAGAGAGCAGATCAAATCCTCTGCGGTTCCACTCTCTGCTGGTCAGGAAAATTAGAGCGTGTTGCAGTTTAAAAAAGAAAAAGTGACCACTAAATGGTTTCCAGTGTTGTGGATCCTCACCACCAAGTTTATTGAGATTGGTCCAAACTACAGTTGACAGTTTATCTCCTTCTGTAGTGGACAAATAAAGCTGGATGAGTGACTTTGCTTCACCTCTTCTCAGCCAACCCTTAATCCACAAATCCTTATCAGGGTCACTGAGACGCTATGACACAGTCAGACTCAATGCTTATAGGCGTCTGGCAACATATTGATGTTATTTTAATTAGCATCTGATAATTGATGCTATAAATCTTCTGCTGCTGTGAGAGGCCAGTTTCCAGATCCTAAAACAAAACTACAGGAGGTGCAAAGAGAAATGGACATTACGTCATATTAACAAGGAAAAGGTAAGTTCACTCATAGGGAACGGAATTTATTCAAGGAATTTTTGTAGCCGCACGTGTTTATAATACAGTTAGTCTCAACTGATTTGTTGAACTTAACCTGTCACGATGTCTGGCTACTTTCACACAGCTGTCTTTAACTCACACACAGACCCAGATGTGTCAAACAAACTATTTTACAATATTTAAGAAGTTCTACAGAGGAGAATATTACAGCAGATGTGACATGCACAAAGATCTATGAGCTGAAAGGCTGGACAGATGTGGAGTTATAAACAAATCTATACATTTTGTTGATTTTATTTTGTGCCTCTGTAATATCACACTGCAGATGTATTTCAGCACAGCACAGTTTTAAAGAAAGGTATTTTCACCTTTTGCTCTAATCAGCAAAGACATTTGATGCTCTACAATTGTATGAGAAGTACTACACATAGTACCCACATAGATTAAGCTGTATAGATGATTGATGGATAGATAGATAGATGGATGGATGGATGGATGGACAATATACTGACTTCGACCCCTCGACCCTTCACTAATGCTCCACCTTTGCTTTGTCTTCATCAGATCTGCTGCCATGACCACCTCAGCCACCCATCACCACCTCACCGTGCCTCCTCACCTTGCAAAGAAAATCACCTCTAACAGCAAAGAGGACGAGCTGTAAGTAAAACCTTGTGTCACCCTCATTCAAACAGAGGACGCACGGTTCATACAATAAAGTAGGACTGGTCATTGATTAACTCTCTGTCTTTGTTCCAGACGTGCGCTTCAATCAAACCCTCATTGTCGGCTCAATGTGAACAACAGTAACAACAGTGAGGAGTAAGTACAATAATGAGTCAAACAGTGATAAGTGAAACCCTGGTTTTTATTTGACGTTGTTTTAAAGTTAATTCAGTGACTTTAATTAATGTGATAATTGTTCCTGTTCCAGGGAGAAAAAGACAAAAAAGGAAAAAGGATAAGGAGAATAAAGAGTAATTATGTCATGATGAACAACCTTTAGCAGAGTGAAGAATGTTTAATGTCCCGTTTTTCTCGTTACAGTAAGAAGGATAATGAGGAAAAGGAAAAAGAAGAAGAGCAGGGGGAAGACAAAGAGGAGGAAAAGGAAAAAGAAGAAGAAAAGGGGGAAGACAACAAGGAGGAAAATGAAAAAGAAGAAGAGCAGGGGGAAAAGAAAGAGGAGGAAAAGGAAAAAGAAACGGACAAGGACAAAGAAAAAGAAAAAGAAAAAGAAAAGGAAAAGGAAAAGGAAAAGGAAAAGGACAAAGACAAAGACAAAGACAAGGACAAAGATAAGTAAGTACATCATTTAAAACAACTTTCTACTCCTGCATGCTCTCAACTATTTAATTCACTCTGTCTTTTACTTTTTAGACCCAAAGAATTGTTTGTCATTAATCCTGCTGGGAATCTATATTACAACTGGCTGTTCATCATCACACTACCAGTCATGTACAACTGGACCACGATCATAGCCAGGTAACATCTTAGAATCAGTCATTCCAGTTAAATAATTTCCCTGAGGTTAAATGTTCATATTTCCTCATGGAGTATTATTCATGTCCTATCCAATGGGAGGCTGATACATATCATGTGATTTTAGCAGTGAGCTGACTTATAAGATTGTCTTCACATCAACTGTAGCAGTAGTGGCCAAACAGGACAAAATGGAGTCGGTGCTCAACATTATTAATTCAACCAAACACACTGCTGATGGCCTTCTCCTCTCCAGGGCTAGCTTTGAGGAGCTGCAGGACAACTTCATCCTTTACTGGATTGTTTTGGATTACGCCTCCGACGTGGTCTACCTGGCTGATATGCTTGTCAGGACCAGAACAGGTAAAACATAAAACTGACACAAATCCACAGTTCTTGGACTGCATGTGTGAAATTGCACTCTAAAGTTCATCAGAGATAAATATGAGCCCTGGAATTTAGAGTAATTTAATAAAAGTACCTCTTTGTGTTACTATCACTGCAGTTCAGCGAGAAAACACTATCCAGGAAAACACACAGGTGTGTATGGTACTAAAAAAGACTGTAACTCTGCTGAAGCCAGATGTATTTTGCACAGTTCATGGTTCACACAAGGACCATGAATTGTGTCCCACATTGCTTATACTGCACTTATATAAATGCATTGCATTAACACTTTATGGTGAGCGTGCCCAACAATTGAATCCCAGTTCCATGCGTGGGACACAAAACACAGCCGGCTTCGAGCCAACGTTCCAGGCTTGCTATCAATGCTATGCTAAAAAGAAGTAGACAGGAAATACAATTCTCAGCCAGATGAGAAAACACCAGGTTCACTAGTTGTCTCTCGAGAACTTCTTTAAGCACGATGTGATTGGCTGGTGCTTCCACTGTTGCATGAAGAGATGACCTGACAACAGAGCCCAAATGCAACACATCACGTTACCGCATTCAAAGTGAATGAGCAGCGATATATATATTAGTGTATAGTTAACTGATATATATCAGGTATAAAGTTATACACTGAAACTGATCGTTTCACAGCAAGTTTGCACAAAGAAGCATTCAGATCTGTTTTGATGTAGTGTTGTAATACAATGTACTCTAAATATGCAAACCAAACATTTGAGCATTTTAACGTTTTCTTTGACAGAAATATTTCCCATCCTGGATTTATCATATCACTGCATTTTTACATTTGAATTACAATGAGACACTGATCATCAGAAAATAAAGACTGATTACAGCTCCGACTAATTTGACCAAAATGTGAACAAATATAAAACTAAATTATATGAGTGCTGACATTCTTTACTGTGAGATACCTCAATCATCACTCACGCAGCATGAGTTTGAAAGGGTGATTATCGGTGTGCAATCAGGGGGTGATTGCAGCAGTACAAGGGAATACTTTTGGTGCAAACTTTTATTTTCTCTGGAACTTTTACTCGTATAAAACTTATGTTGTGTATATGTTCTTGCATCTCTTCACATGCAGGTTACCTGGAACAAGGTCTGCTGGTGAAAGATGAGAAGCTGCTGCGGGATCGCTACATCAGCAGCTTCCAGTTTCGCCTTGATGTTGTCTCCATGCTGCCCACCGACATCTTCTATTTCATCCTGGGCCTCAACTACCCAGAGATCCGCATCAACAAGCTGCTGAGAATCGGACGCCTGATGGAGTTCTTCGCGAGGACAGAGACCAAAACCAATTACCCCAACATCTTCCGCATCGGAAACTTGATCATGTACATCCTCA
Source organism: Paralichthys olivaceus (assembly GCF_024713975.1). Taxonomy (NCBI): domain Eukaryota; kingdom Metazoa; phylum Chordata; class Actinopteri; order Pleuronectiformes; family Paralichthyidae; genus Paralichthys; species Paralichthys olivaceus. The sequence goes on from NC_091100.1 coordinate 10,267,854, forward strand.
TTATTATCCACTGGAATGCCTGTTTCTACTTCTCCTTCTCCAAGTCTATTGGTTTTGGGGCCGACGACTGGGTATACCCAGCTCTGGATGATCCAGAGGAGCCTGCATTTGGACTGCCCATGAGGAAGTATTCGTTCAGCCTCTACTGGTCCACACTGACCCTGACCACCATCGGAGAAACACCACCACCAGCTCTGGACTCAGAGTTTTTCTTCCATGTGGCTGACTTTTTAGTTGGAGTCTTGATTTTCGCCACAATTGTAGGAAACATCGCCACCATGATCTCCAACATGAATGCTGCCCAAGCCCAGTTTCAGGCCCGAATCGACAACATCAAGCAATATATGCAGGTAATGGCCCTCTTCAATCCATTTAAATTTTGAAACAGAATCATGTTAATTGTGTTTTTAAATGTGCTTTCTTTTCATCTAAAGGTTCGAAAAGTCAGCAAGGAGCTTGAGTTGCGAGTCATCAAGTGGTTTGACTATCTGTGGAACAACGGTAAGGCACAGGATGAAAGAGAGGTGCTGCGGTACCTTCCAGACAAACTCAAGGCTGAAATTGCCATCCAGGTCCACATGGAGACGCTCAAAAAAGTTCGGATTTTTGCGGACTGCGAGGCTGGCCTGTTGATCGAGCTGGTGCTCAAGCTACGGCCTCAAGTCTTCAGCCCTGGAGACTATATCTGCAAGAAAGGCGACATCGGGCGCGAGATGTATATCATCAAAGATGGGAAACTGGCAGTCGTTGCAGACGATGGTGTCACACAGTTTGTTGTCTTGGGAAGTGGCAGCTATTTCGGTGAGATCAGCATTCTCAATATCAAAGGCAGCAAAGCAGGGAACAGGCGGACAGCCAACATCCGCAGCATCGGATACTCAGACCTCTTCTGCTTGTCCAAGGACGACTTGATGGAGTCTCTGACCGAGTATCCGGACGCTAAAGGCATGCTGGAAGAGAAAGGCCGGCAGATCCTAATGAAAGACGGTCTGATCGAGCTGGACCCCGCTAACATTTTGCCTGAGGTGCAAGAGCTGGAGGAGAAGGTCAACAGATTGTATAACACTATGGATTTGATGCAGAGCAAGCTAAAGAAGATTCTGGGAAATTACAAAAGCGCCGACAAAGCCCTGAGATACCGCATCACAGACCTGGAGCGCCTGACAGGAGAGGAGGTAGAGGATGAGGATGACGAGGAAGAGGAGGTAAGAAAAGACGAGAAAGCGGTGGAAGGGGAGACGAAGGAAGAGGAAAAAGAAGAAGGGGAGAAAAGGGAAGATGAAGAAAAAGGTGAAGAGGAAAAGAAAGATGTGGAAAAAACAGAGGAAGCTAAAGATGAAGATGGAAAGGGTGACGAGGCAGAAGAAGAGGGATAAAGCCACTACAGCAGATAAATAATTACTCTTCATTAAAAAATTCTATGTAGCCACAAAATTTGATTTCCTGTGAGGGAATCTTTCTTACTGAACTTGCTATCTGAGACTGATCATTAAAACTAACTCTAGAGATGGGACTTAAAGGCTTTTCCATTCTTTACATATGTATATTGTGAAATTAAAGTATTGCCAATGACAATACTGACAATCACTTCAAATAAAGTTTTTGCGTCATTTGTCCTTTATGTTGATTGGTTGTTTACTAGATTTGCTCAGCTGTGTGCTGACAAACCTACTGCTGTTCCTAGCCCTGCAGTAATCACTGCTGGCCACACGGGGATAGTAAAGGATTTGCAACACATGACACACAGTTGGTCTGCAGGTGTGTTACGAGTCATGGAAGCCTGGGAAGAACTTCAGATCCTCTGCAGCTGCTGCACACACTGAACATAACTGATCAATAATCAGGCCCGAAGAAGTGAACATATAGCATTAAAGCAAAATCAGACATAACATAACATAGAATAGCACATACCTCCATTAACGATCCATTTTTTATCTAAATAAATGCATTATTTTCGGGGAAAATGTTGAAAAACCCTTTACCTCAGCATCACAATACACAGAACAATTAAGTGGAGGGAGATCGCCTAGAAAAGTCGAACAGCTCTTCACAGTATCACTTCACATTTCAATCTGTCTTCACGCCAATCTCACCGCTGCGCCGCTGATGACTGTATCAGAGAGAAACAGAAAGGCTGTTTCTGTGGCTTAAGGGATTTTCTCATGAGAACCTTAGAAGTGAGTGAAGGGAAACAAAAACCCAACATTCATTCATTCATTAGCCGACCGAAAACAAAAACATACGGGAGATCACAGGATTGTCTGGTTTCCACTAAACTGAGAGAATAAATCTCAAACCAAAGGGAAGAGTTTCTATTTATTTCTTCCATTCAAACATGTGCGTGTTTCAGAAATCTCAGAAATCATCCTCGAGTACGTTGGACAAATAAATCACTGCCACACTCCACCTGCACAAAACGTCACATGCTTTTATCCTCTCAGCCGCCATGCACGCAACAATTGCTCATCTTTTGTGTTGCTTTGGCCACTGATAACCAAGTGGCACCAGCAGGTCCACGTTCACCAGCTCTCATTCATTCATTGAGGAATTGATGGGGAAAGCAACCGATTCGTGACAACTTTCTGTCATTTTCTGAATTAACAGTGACAGTGTGGCACATTCTGCAAGTATGTAAATGTCTTAATTAATGAAGAGTATGAGAGCAGATCGTGTGTTTTGTTGCAGTGCATTCAAAGCAACGAACAGTAACAGAAATAAACATCAGAGCAGCTGGAAGAAAAGAAAATGTGGCATTTTGTTGCTTGACAAATAACCTTTTCTGTTAATCAACACTTTTCTCTGACAGTAGTTTTATTTAGATCAAATTAGTTGCTGTTGAGATCGACTGTGGGAGAAATGACACAATGTGACGTCCACATTTCCTCCACTATGTTTACGTTCTATTTTCTCTGGCATATTTACATTCATACAGATGTCAGTAAAAGTAAAAGTTCATTATCTAATAAAATTATAAGAATACAATCAAAGCCAGGGATCTGTGACACAATCTTACAAATTTGGGGTCAACACTAATGTTCTATATGATGTTCAATATCACTCTTTTAATTATGCTGTGCTGTACATCCAACTAAGATGTAATATCAAATATCAAATGCATTATTATCGTGGACATTTTTTATTAATATTATTTGCAACATTATGTTTATTATCATGTGCAAGTATTGATTCTCATTGATCATTACCAAAACTACTTTCTCTATCCCTGTTTTAGACAAATGTTTTTAGTTTTTTTTATAACTTATCTTACTTATAAGCTATTCTTATACTTTTCTTATACTGTCTTAATTTTATTGTAACTTTGAAGCAAGATTTGGCAAAATAATGTCCTTAATGATTAATAAACATCTTATCTCATTCTATCTTATTTCAAACCCAATTATCAAAAACAGCTGTGAATATGGATCCACGAGCAATGTTTGGTCCAAGTTTGCTCACACAAGTTCATTTAGCAATGATTATATTCTTCTATTTGGGAAAATGATCCTCACTCAATGTCTATTTACTGGCATTTCGTGATGCTTTCATCCTCATCTTACAATGGATTTTACTCACAGTGTCTGTTACATCTAAACTACACATATAGTAATGTACATATGATATCAAATGTCATTACATTTAATTACAAAATGATTTAGAATTGTAGAGTTGGCTTCTATTTTCCGTTTTCCTCTGCACCAGACTTGATCCTTTAAACCCTTTGCATTCCTCTGGACCGACACAGAACAGCACACCCTGCTCTGTATAAATATTAATGTCACACACTCCGTGTTGTGATGTCTTCACAGACCGGGCACAAGGGAGTGATGGAGCACACGTTGCTTATCCCAGGGAAACGCTGCCTATAAGGCTGATTTCCCAAAGGAGACGTGTCTCTGTGGGATCAGAGCCTGAGGGGCTCACCCGTATTCAGCAGCATTAGCAGAACAATCACCCACACTGGAGTAAAAGGGTCATTTATTACATTAACTACTGGTAATGACATGAAGCAGAAGTGAAACTACTTCCACCTATAGCCTTCAACTTCATGATGAAGCTAGGCTGTAATTGTTGTAAATAATGGATGCTGCAGTTTTTTTGGGAAATTACTACACAAGAATAATATTTATAACATTTAACATTTATTACTTCTTCCACCACTGTTCATCTCTGAGGGCATCAAGTTATTTTAAAACATCCGAAAACTACAGCCATTACCTTTAAGCTTCACTCCAGTCCCTCGTTTAATGGAGCAATATTGACACAAACTGCCAATACCCTGCTGAGCCTGCTCCCCTCAGGCCTCTCAGGTCATCAAACACTAATGTGACATGTGGGGAACACAAGTATAAATGTGGTGATAGTCATGGTGTCACAGTGTGAAAGTGCAGCACATGTCAGTGCAGGAGAGGCACTGAGTTGTAGAAATGCTGCGTGAACAAAGGGAAAGAACATTTCTCGCAGATGATTATAAAAATATTTTAAATCTATAATTATCTTCACAAAGGAGGTTGTGTTCTCATCTGCATTGTTTTGCTTGGTATTTGACAGGATTACGCAAAAACTACTGGATAGATTATCATTAAACTTGGTGGAAGGATGCAGTGTGGGTCAGAGAAGAAATTCTACTTTGGTGCAGATCAGGGTGTTAGGGGTTTTTAATTGTTAGAAATAATTCATGGCTCTTGATGAAAAAAATAAGACACATTTACTGATAAATGTGCAATTTTGTTCAGATCCAACCAAAACTCTGGATCTAGTGAATCTAAGGCAGCTGTTGGGCCTTGGCAGAGGTATGTATTCAAAGAGATGCCATTGTAGTCATCAATAAGATCATTATTATTATTATCAGGATTTCTCTACAGGCTCTTAATGAAGATTTCTCTGTAGGGTTGTTTTGCATGCACATTGAGGAGCTGGACTTTTAGAGAAAAGCTCTTCCATCTGCAAGTCAAATATGTCACTGCTTATGTGAAGTAAGGCTTTATTGATAAAACTGTGCGATTCTGAATCTGTGTCAACATGTTGCACGAACATGACCTCTCATATCCTCTAATTGATTAGTGTGTGAGAGCCTGTTGTTGGTCAGTAGCCCCACATGCTTTGCAAACTAAAAGCAGAGTGAAGTGCGGCTCTTACATGATGATCCTTTTCTCAGGAATGTGATGTTCACCTGTTAATGACTGAGGTAAAGACTAATTAGGAAATAATTGAGGAGCGATGCTCTTTCATTAGCAAAGATATTGCTGTCCCTGGTTATATTTTGAATTGATTAGAGAAAATAGCCCAGAGCCCTGAAACACAAACAGAGGCAGCTGTGAAAAGAGCTGGCGACGAACGTGGCAACTGAAGCTATGTAACTGCTGCCCTGGTATTTCTTTTACAAGATATAGAAAGAGACAAGCATTCATATCATGTTTTGCAACATGCACATGACAAAGCTGCAGTCAGACAATGAGCTCACAGCTCAGAGGGTCAATTAAAGAACAGATCGGGGTCACAGCTGGACTCTGTGGAAAAAATAAATAAATATATATATATATATATATAGTTTGTAGTCTGTCAATAAAGATCATAAAATTCCAATTCCTAATCATTATATACTGAATAAGCTTTTCAAAATTAATTCATACTTGACTTGTTGAATATGTATTAGACTATAAATATATTTCCACAGTGTTCCTCAGAGAGCAGAGGTTAATATTCCTATCAGAGCACCTCAATCGATTCCAGGGAGCTAAATAACTCAGGAGCTACAAAACATGGAACGTACAAAATGACTAAAAAGACCTAAAAATGTGGTCTTTAATTTTTCTAATCTTGTTATAAACAACAAAGCAGGCTTTTCAAATAAATTACTCATTTGTGATTGGTTTATATTCAACTCCCCAATGCTACAAATGTACATCTGCAATCCTAAATGTGCATTCGGGTGGATATAATTTACCACGAGTTAATCATTTACAAGATAAAAGCCTGGCTTCCACTTCTGTTTAATAAAAGTTGCTCAGATCGTACAGTGCACGCCTGGAGAGGCCCTCAGGCTTTTTAATAGTGATCAAAGACTTGTGTGAAAGCCACAGAGATGATTTCCATGCTCTCTGTCAGTGCTTACCTCTATATAAACGGCACCTTATAGATTCTGCTTTTTTCTATAGCAGTTTCTTTTCATTTTTCTGTGAATGTAGGAACTCTCCTATGGAGAAATATAGTTTTAGTAATGGTGACATGTTTTCTCACAGGGAAAACATCATGTTGACATAAAATCAGTACTCATATTTATATGAATATCCATGAATTCACATCAATGAATGAATGAATTTATATGCCCTATTTTCATACAGCACACACTGTCTTATTATTAAATTGCCTCTCTGTGAGACTTTTGGCAGCATTTACATATCACATATAACAGATATGAATTTCAATCTGTATCAACATGCAGGACAATCAAGTAGAAGAAAAACTCATGTGATTTACACGGGCTGGACCGAACACGTGAAATCCTTTTGTTTTACACTACAATTAATCTTTATTTCTCCTCCACATTACATACAAAGTCACCTCCATGTGTTTTGCATGACCAAATGTATATCAAAATCGTATTCAAACACATACAAAGGCAATTAAAGTAAGAAAAAAGATATATGGGCAGCAGGCACTATAGCAATATACCTTTCAAAGATATATTTAACAATTCTTCATTAAAATGTCAAGACCTATGTTATATATTTTGTTGACTTGTGCACTTACACCATCAAAATGTTTCTGACAATGTTCAAACCCAGAGAAATCCACAGTTTTATTCAGGGTAACAGGACGGTGCATTTTCATCGGCTTTTCAATGAGTCTTATCAGCTTTACCTGTAGATCTGACCGTCTCTGTTAAAACATCTGGGGCAAATGACGTCCAACAAAGGAATAACACACAGTTAGACAGTCAGCTGGTTTTTCCTTCCACTGTTTGCAGTGGGCCGTAATTACTGCCTCAGATAATAAACTAGTATTATTGTCTACAGACTGAATTTGCTTGGTTACCTGTTGCAGCTTTTGTGTGTCTCTGTAAACATTAAATAACTTGTGAGAAATGGGGTGACTTTCCTCTGCAGTGACAACATGGCCCCGCTGTGTTGCACCAGTGTGAAGGATCTGCATGACACCACAGTGCAGTCACATACTGAAGCCTGGTGCAGTGCAGTGAGGCAAGGCAAGAGCACATTTCAACAACAAGGCAATTCAAAGAGCTTGAGGACATCAAGCTGAACTCTCAGATTTAAACGTATGTAGCATTGAACATGTTTTCATTCAAACTCCCTTTAAGTTTAGTGTGCTGATGGAAAACCAGTTGAAAATATTTTGGGGAAAATCCACTTGACTGTAAACTGGAGTCTTTCTATATCAACTAGGAATGCCTGAAAATGTTCACTGGATTAATTGGATTTGATCATCCATGGAAGAAGACACACACATGTAACCCATGTAGAGGTTACCATAGCACTAAAGGCTATAGAGCAGATGAAGGAGGTTTATCGGATGTGAACAGTTGAAGGACTGGAGGGGACCTCAGCCTGTTAGCTGTGTATGTTGGTGTGACAGAAAAGGCGAGAGCCACAACCACCCGAGCACATTGGCTCAGCATTGAACATTTATTTTCTCTCTAATAAAGAAAAAGGATGATCCAAGACAAGAAGAGAAGCATAAAGGCGGTAACGGATTTACCTGAAGATCAGGAGTCCAAATTTTACAGCAGTGGAGAATTCAACAAGTGGAGGTGACACTGAACTGGATAAAATATTTTAAGTGTAACATCTGTCTGCGTGAGTTATTTGCTGACAAGTCCATGAATGTCTTTGGAAACCTCATGACAGGGAGGCTAATGTACAAAGACTTGAAAGACTGAAGTACCTCTCTCATGAGAAAAACATAAAAGGATGCAGAGACATGTAAACGGCGAAGGCCGAACCAAAATGAGACATTCTGGTCTACAGAGGCTTTCCATGATCGACGTCACAAGCATGTCCTGCCCTTATTGCTGTTACCTAGTAACAGAGCTGAAGTTGGACATGATGAGAAAGTTGTAATGGCCCTTGGTTTTTTAACATGTGTATACCTTTACGTTACGTGAAATGTGATACTCAAGCGTTGGACATCTCGTTGCTTGCTGGCCCCGTTACCTCTTTTAAATACAGTTTGTCACGCTGGGATAGGTTGGGCCGGGAAGGATCCACCCGTTGGAGCCTTTGTTAATCAGAGATGAAAGGAAGCATTTGTCAGTCAACCTTTGAAAAGGGAGAGCTGAGCCGCTGAGACGCAATCGATCTGCAGTCTCTGAAGGATGTGACCACTGAATTGACACAGCCTCCCCTAAAAATATATATGAGGTACAAAACTTTATGAAACGTTCCACATTGACATGCAGGCCTATACAAGCCAGGTAATAACTGCATGTACAAAAATGTTGTTTAATTATAAGGATGATAAATTGTACAGCATATTGGAGTCAGCAACATATAGTAATTCTGCATAATTGGAATTGCACAGACACATTTTCTGCAATATTCCAATATCCTGTTTGTGACATGCTGCAGATCATCTGAGGGGTCAGGGAAGAGAAAGGTATATACAAGGTATATGTGCACTAAAAGGATTATATCATACAGAGAGAGAGAGAGAGAGCTTGGCCCATCTGTTATTCATGAAGTTTAAAACAGCAGCTACAACTATCAATCAATCTCTTTCACCATTTGTGCCACTTGTGCGTCACTGAGTGCGCACTGCGCCCTGCCCGCTGCTGCTGCTGCTGGAGGAGAGGCTGTGCGCTCACACACATTCAACAGGCACTGAGGGACACTTAAGGTTTTCACTGTCACTGCGTTTCACTTGTGTTACTTTGGGACGTTTGGAGACGACACTGCTGGAACCTCTGTGGGGAGATGTCTGCTTTTCGAGAGTGGTGATGCTTTGCGCGCTATGGTGCCTGGTACGCAAACCCTATTGCACTACACACAGCTCCGCGCCCCATTAGGTAGATCAGAGTAATACAAGCATTCAGAGGAGAGGAGAGGATGGCGGCTCCACACAACGGATCCAACATCAACATCACCATCACTAACCCGTACGTGCAGCCCCCGTGGCGCGTCGCGCTCTGGTCCATCGCCTACAGCGTGGTGCTGGCGGTGGCGGTGTTCGGGAACCTGATCGTGATTTGGATCATCCTGGCGCACAAACGCATGAGGACGGTGACCAACTACTTTCTGCTCAACTTGGCGTTTTCGGACGCGTCCATGGCCGCGTTCAACACTTTGATAAACTTCATCTACGCGGCGCACGGGGAGTGGTACTTTGGAGAGGCGTACTGCAAATTCCACAACTTCTTCCCCGTCACGTCCGTGTTCGCCAGCATCTACTCCATGACCGCGATATCTGTGGACAGGTGAGATGGAGGCACAGTATTTCATGAATGACTGATGCTCTCTCTCTCTCTCTCTCTCTCTCTCTAATCTCTCTATAAAGTATCATAGTCCACAGTAATTAATCAATCAACCCTTTTAAATTTGTGCAACACATTTCATACAGTGGTATAGACTTAAAGGTCCAGTGTGTAAGATCTAGGTGAAAGGGAACTATTGGCAGAAATGTATAGAAAAATTCTCATGATGTTTTTACTAGTTCGTTTCATTTAAATTGTATGATTTGTAGTTTCCTTTACCCCAGAAAAGGCCCTTTATATTTAAATACTTTATATTTAAATATTTTATATTTACATCGAGGGGGTCCTGCCATGTTTTTTACATCAGTCCAGACTGGACAAACTAAACACCTTTTGAGTTTTTATGACAATTAAAGGCTACCACAGGTTCTTTTTCATGTTTGGAAGGAGAGAGTCAGGTGAGGGGTGTTCAGCTGCAACATGCAATTTCAACACTAAATATCACAAAGTTCTACACACTGTACCTTTAACGTGCTTTGCATTAAAAAAACATTCAACACCAGATAGAAAATACATATGAATGCTCAACACCAATAGAATAAGCCACATCTACAGGACATAAATGCAATATAAAGTGAGAATGATACGATTTAAATATATTTATCATATATTAAGATGTAAAGGATTTGATGTGTGTCTCAATATAAGATAATGAGGTATATATGGAAGTGCATCTCCAGCCAAGGGAGTAGAATATACCCATATGTCCAGTGCACCATCAAATCATCCAATCAGCAATGAAATATCCCGAGCACAGGCTGCACAGAATACATTTAAAGCTACACAGGATGTAAAAATATCCTCTTCACCCAAACGCTTTCATCTCGAGTGTTTCATGCATGATTGTTTGACATCTCGTTTCCCATTATTCCACTTGACTATGCTGCCTTTGACCAGCAGTTGTGGTGAATCTCGTGCTTATAACAAGAAAAACAACTCAGATTCATGTTAAGTCTCATTTGATGACACGATGCTCTCCACGCTGCAATGAGCTGCACAATCTCATTAATTGATATACTCATTTGTGCCCTCATGCTTCAAAACAGAAGAGCTTATGCATTTGGGTCTCAATTGGTTCAATTGAAATTCTTCAATTATATATTCTTCAATTCTTTTTTATATAGTGTATGATCGTGACCCCACATCATTTAATCAGAGTTATGCTCCCTGCTGATTTAAGCAAACATTTATTTCAGTCCCCATGTGGTTGAGTGGATAATTACTTGTTTGTGCTGTGAATTATTATAGGGGGAAGGCGGCTGCATAGCAGGGTGACTGCTCTCTCTCACTCCGTGGGGTCTTAGCCAAACATTTATTTTTATGTTTCACAGCCACTCAATCACAGACTGTGGCCGTTGTTTCCAGTGCAGAGACCGAGCATGTGTGTGTGTGTGCGTTTGTGTGTGTGCTAACACCCAGGAGAAGATCACCCTTCCATGCTGTCATGCTCCCTGACTCTCTTCCTTTCTGTCACATGCACTCATCTTATTCATCTCTTTTTGCTTTCCCAGACTCTTTCTCTCTCTCCTTCTTTCCTTGTTCCCTCCATCCCTCTCTCTGTTCTCTCCCCCTGAAGTTTTCCAGTAAATGTGGCGATGCAGTCATCACTATCAGCCGAGCCATCAGACGTCATAATGTTTGAATAAAGGGATTAGACTGATGAAGGAAGCGGCCACAGGCTCAGTGTAATAAAAACAAAGATCACGTAGAAGCTGTAGACACACAGATACAGTGTGTGTGTGTGTGTGTGTAGCTTGTGTGCAAGTGTCACGGTGTGTAATATTGTGAGAGGTGTTTTCCTCCTCCGGTACTTCTCCTTGACACACAAAGGGAACAGTGTGTTTCCTCAGGCCTGGCTCATTTTGGCTCCTACACAGCAACTTCTATGCGTTTGTGTTTTTGGTTTGCTGTGTCATTTCCATTCTGTCAAGTGTGTGCTGAAAAACAGAACATCACCGTGAACTACGTGATGCAGATCATGCTTTTCGTAACCCCAGTGTGCTGCTGTCTCCGCTCTGATGTCTTGAAATGTCATGGGGCCACAGTTCGCGATCATCTGTGAATGTCCTTCCTGCTAAATCCCTGTGCCATTTTCTTTGGGCACTGCAGCAAAAGATAAACTCAGGTTTCAGAGCATTTGTGTATGTGTGTTTTTGTGTGTGTGAAAGGTAACTAGTGAAGCCTTAAAGCTTTTCATGGTATCGCACCTTGTGACTTTTTCATTTGTCACACTGCCAGGTTTTTTTCTTGCTCTGATGATGAATGTGTAGAATGAAGTCACATCCGTACACCCTGACACTCTCTTTGCTTCAGTCACTGTCTGGAGTCACTAATTAGGGCCACAACCAGTAAAACATCAAATGTGAACATTTCATATGCATTTTTTTTGTTTATATTGACACCGGTGTTGGTCGGTTAAGGACAGAGCAGCCAAAGGCCACAGTCACACATATGTGAATGTGAAGCAATTATCCTGGGTCACAGTTCACCAAAGTGAACCTCCACAGAAAGCCATCCTTCGACATCGACATGACCACAGGAAGCAGATGTTTTATTCGCCTCCTTGCTTGTGCTGATTGAGAGTGAACTGGAGGTGAACGTTCACCTCTGAAACATTAAGGACATACAAGCACAGGATTACTTTTCAAAATATGAGATTTATTTCATCCCCCAAAAAACGGTGGAACGAACATCAGGCAAATTAAATCCAAAACTAGGCCCATTGAAACAGGTCAACCAAACAGAACTCTTCTCAAATATACTGTGAAGAATCCAACGACACTCACGAGGAGACAAAGGGCTACAAGCTGGCTGGTCAAACCATTTGAAAATGATATGTCTCACAAAGAAACACCATCATCCCCCTTGCTGATGCAGCACTTAGTCTGGTCCATTTACCAGGCCTCTGTATTTAACCAGGCTCCGCCCTCAGTCACAGCTTTTGGCCAAACCAGGAAGAAGGACAGATGGAGCAGACACACGGTAACTCAACAACAATGAAAAACAAATTAATACAACTAATAAGGACCAAACGGTGTAAACTTAATGTGTGCGCCTCTTGTAGAATACAATGCAGTGTCAAAAATGTAGCAATCAATGAGAGGCGTTACCAAGTATGTTCATGTTTGTCTTGAACATGATCAGCTTGAGGGAATGTCTTCAAATTTGGTATAATCTTTAATTTGAACTCAATGATGAACTGATTAAACTTTGATGCCTGGAGGTCAAAGGTTATGATCAAGTGAGCTCACTTTCCTGTGAATGTGATATTTCAGGACTGCCAGTAGGAAATTTAATTCAATCTGGCACAATTCACTTTGACTCAGGTCCTTTATATGAATCTGGAAACAAAAAATTGAAAATGTAGAAGGAAACTACACTGGTCGGCAAAGGCCCTAATTTGTGATCTAATTTGCTCTGCTCCTGCGCAAACTGTGTGCTTGCACTCAGATATTTTGTTGGCCCTTAAAATCAAATTAGAGTAATCAATAATTAATTATTCAAGTACATTTCAAGTAAAGCTCATCCACAACAAGAGGGGAGTCATTTCTTTTGTCAACACTAAACCTGGCATTCTATTGGTTGGGGAATTTTGACAGACTTGTCGCAAAAAAATTGTGCAGAGAGAAAAGAGAAAATCTAGGCACAAGAAGGGGCTATTTGAGTGAGTGCAGGGCTTTAGGTGACAGTCACAGAATTATGAAATATGAATGTGACATTGATAAGTCCTTCTGTTACAGCTGAAGACCATGCTTTTGAATAAAGATGGGGGGGGGGCTTTAAGCTTTCCAAAAAGTTTCGAAATCAATCTGTTCAGTAATTTGTATTTAACCTTTCAGACAGAAAGGGATGAAAACATAACCTCTTTGTTGAAGGTAACAAACCCAAACAATCTGCATGGCTAGATGCCTCTATTGTTAAGTGTTGTTAAGTATTTTTGTGACACTGTTAAGCGAGGGTGGCAGAACATTAAACATCTCCCTCTCATCTCAGGACACTTGACATTTAGTTATGTGCATAATATTTGGCTACTTGCCTTGAGTCTTCTCTGCCAGTTGAACACCAGGCAGTGATACATTGTGTGTTTACTTGGTAATGTCACACCACAGTAACACGGTTTCCAAACAGTACGTTGTAGGAGAGCATCCCTGTGCAGCTGAAGTCATGACAGACTCCCAGATGGAACAAAAACATGACACGATTTATTATTCTGTTGCTGTAATGTCTCTATCAACGAGCCCCCTGGATGCTGACGATGCGCATGTGTGTGTGTGTGTTTTACTGGCGTTGCGCTCTGGTTATTGTTCATTGGTTATGTGTCCAGTAGATCAGCCACTGTTGTGCAAAGCTCAAATAACTGTGATTCCACCTATGGACTCCTCTGATTTAAATTTGATAGGCCAGTGCCTCTGACAGGCTGGCACCTATAAGGGCCAGCGTGACTCTCAGAATAAAAGCCAACCAATTAGTGAATAGACGGTCTGATCTTTGTTGTTGTCCCTCAGAGGGTTCCAGTCACTGAGGTGACAGGATAAGGTCCAGTCTTTGTTTTCAGCCATTGAAAGGCATGTAGCGTCCTCACATGGGTTCAGGATCAGAGCCGGTATGATCTACTGTCATCACTGTCTCTTTGAAATGAGTTATCCACCAGATTTATCCAACACCCCAGTGTAATTGGAATTTTACAGACATTGTTGCAGAAAATTAAGAATGACACTGACAATTACAAGTGGCATTGTCTGCATCTGTTATTTATTTGTAGATCAGAAAATTATAATTAGTCACCGAACAGCAGGATTTCTTCAGAGAAATCTGAGATGAGGCAAGAAGATTCTAATGATTATACAGAAATATTTTTTCAATCAGTTGCAGAAGATTTTGCTTTTTAATTTTAATTTATTTTGAAATTCTGTTTATTGGTCCATCCTTTTACTAGTTTTATGCTTTTATCCTGAATTTCGTGCTAATAAAAAACTAGCTCTGCAGTTTTTGCTTAATCCTGCTAACAAACACAACAACCAATAAACAACTAAGCAAAGGGACAGTGGTGAAAACATAACCTCTTAGTGGAGGTAATACAACAATAAAATACAGAAATCAACACACTTTACAAATCCACAGGGGCTTGAACACATTTGTTACTTATTTCTTAGATTACTTAATTATCCCACAATCATGCCCACACACACACACAATGGGTGTGTGCAGTCCATGGACTCGAGCAGGAAACCGTCCATTCTGATGTGCCTCTTTTCAAACCACTAGTCCACCGCTGTTCCTATGTTTTTAAAGAGGACATTGTGTATAGGTCGCTAGAAAAAGTGTGCAATGGTTGCGATGTTCTTGAGTCAGGGGAGTTTTTTTTAACCTCCCGACCTCTGACCTGCAGGTACATGGCCATCATCCACCCTCTGAAGCCTCGTCTCTCAGCCAAAGCCACCACAGGAGTCATCGTCTGCATCTGGAGTCTGGCCGTGGTCCTCGCCTTCCCTCTCTGCTACTTCTCCAGAGTCCGAGCTCTGCCTCGCAGGACGCTCTGCTACGTGGCCTGGCCCCACATGGCTGACGACCCCTTCATGTGAGGATTTTTTAATTAACACAGGAAACCTTTCAGTTTGCTTTGATACCAGCATTCCACTTTCATGAACTACCACAGCTTCTGTTCCAACATCTCTTGTTTAATTGCTCCATGTAGGTTAATTAGAATTTAATTACTGTTTCAGAGATACAATCTACATTTCAGTGCCAACAATGAGTTGGAAAGAAATGTACTTTTTTTATATATTTCCACTTAAAGGAAATCGTGTGTGACTCACAATAACAATTCACACTCTGTACTTTGCTGTTACTCTCATTTATAATAGAGGTGAATATGACTTGTATACAATGGAAAATTCACAGATGATATTTTTTCCCAGTGACCTTGAGTTCATGTTTTTCTAACTCATCCCCATACATTGTGTCGTGTGGTGCAGCATCATCCTCCTCATCCTTGGTAACAATGTGTGCTCAAAACAGAAGATCAAATCTGTGTAAGGAAATATCATAGTGTAAATATTTCCTAAACACTGACTCTCCTCTTCCTCCTTCTTCTTCCCAGGTATCACATCATAGTGACAGTTCTGGTCTACCTGCTGCCTTTAGTGGTGATGGGCATCACTTACACCATCGTGGGGGTGACGCTGTGGGGAGGGGAGATCCCAGGAGACTCGTGTGATAACTATCATGGTCAGCTTCGGGCTAAAAGGAAGGTAAGAGCACTCCAGGTGGAAATAGAAATCCATACCTTTGAGGATGCAGATGTGACTCAGGGCAGTCCAATTACTAACTGTGAACATGTGGGTCTTTGAACGCCAAAGGTCAAACAACAGGGGAATCGTTTTCTACCCGTGAGCAGCTACACGTAATTATCAGCTCACTTAATCTTCCCATGATCCGAGAAATTTTAAGGAAGATGATGCTGATGTGCCACTGATTGACCTTTGAAGTAAAAAAAAGATCTTTGGGTGGATTTAATGTCCTTGATCAAAAGCGTCTGTCAGCATGGAACAATTTCCCAGTTTACCTTTAGGATTTCAGCCTCTGTCTCTGTTAATGGTAATTTGTTTGTCGAACGTGAGACGCGCTGCACCAAGAACATTTCAGCAGAGGAAACCTTGATTCCACTCAACCTTTGAGGTTGTCACTTGTCTTCAGTCAGCTGCTTGTCCATGCGTCCCGACAGGCTGGAGCTCTGAAAACCAACCGTGTCTTGAGGCGTTGTTTGTCGAAACATCTGAACCCACGGCCTTTATGTCTCAGGAGTCTGGAACTTATTCAAGACAATGTGTTCTGGCACTGTGATGAATGGATAAATGAGAGAAACACACTTTTTGTAGCAGATTGAAAATACAAAAAAAAGACAATAATGATAAATAAATCATGGCAAATAATTCAGCATCACTGGCAAATAAAAATCTAATCCAGGTTCAGGTAATCAAAACAGATGTTTTATTTGATGTGGGATCTCTATAGCTGCTTTCAGACATTCACTGGACTCTGCAGTTCCTCCATATTTTCTCCAGAGGAGGTGCATGTGTGAACGCAAATGTCCGAGTGAGATACTTCACAGTTTTTGTGGACTTTCTCTGCCTGGCCTCCTAGTTTTAAGTCTGTAGAAAGTCCGGAGAAGTCAATGTGTGAACACAGCGGAGGGATCCCCCCGCTGGATTCACCGTGAGCGAGTGCTTCTAACATGTGGTGATGAGAGCTGACGATGGTGTTGGGGTGATGTAAACATGATAATGTGATCCCCTCAGCGGAGTTAATGTGTCACTTCCTTCCTCTGACTGCTGCACCCGGCTGCTGCACCTCTCACCTGAATAACGCTGAGGATTTGCTGCTGTTGTGAATGCGTCTGTGCAGAGAACCTCCCGCTGTGTTGTGCATGTGTGAAAGGCAAAGTCAGGGGAAACTCTGAAAACAGCTGTACTGTACTGTATATTTTTGGAAATATTATTGACTGTCTTATGTTAGAAACATCAGCAGCTCCATACTGTTTGTCTTTCATACTCCTACAACCCTATTAGATGATACTTTCACTGACTCTTTCCATCGTTATCCAAATGTGTTAATTCAAAATAATAATTGACTGTTAATTATCTATTAATCACTAATACTTGACATTTTCAACATATTTTAGTACTGTAACTTCTTTCATTGCACAGTTATACACTGTTATGTTAAGGTGTTACAGCCTTTGGTAGCTGGTTATTTATGGCACTGTCTTCATCTAAAAAAACAACCGCATAAGATACTAGCATACTATTGCAACCCATATTTACATTCTATTTCAATCAAAGGACTCTTATAGATATAGATATATATATATAAGGTTGGAATCGTGCACATAGCTTTGGAGGCATGCACAAGAAATCTTCTCTTAGATTAATTTATCTTTTATTGCAACCTCAAGCAGCCATTGTAATTTTTTAGGGAACAAGATGAAATATTTTTGATTTTATTTTAATTATACCTCCACCAATGAAGTTATCACCCCTGTCCATTTGTTTGTTGGTTGGTTGATAATATATATTTTTTTCATGCATTTTCATCCATGAATAATTCATGCATCAGAATGAAAAAAAACCATACGGAGGGGACTGATATCTACGAGAGTGGTTTAGTTTATTGAACCGAATTACATTTTCTAGTTTTTTAAATGAGCTGCACATCTACTCAGTCATACCACCTCTTGCATCCCCAGAAGCGACTGCTCTCGTACATCTCCCCCTGTTTGGTAAACTATGTGATGAATGAACTTAGCAATAAACACCAGACTGATACAACATACTGTTTATAAACCCCATAAACCATTCAAAAGCCACAACATCACCATAATAAGAAAAAATAACCAAATGTCAAATGCTTAATGAAGTCAATACCAAAGAAACAATTGAAAGAACACTTGTCTGATTTAAACAAGTGAGAAAGTGAAGCATTTTTCAATAAACAGATTGTATCCGGAGTCTCTGTATACAACCAGTGAGGGGTCAAAAACTACAAGGAAGTTTTCTACATCACTAAAAATCATAAAAATATGAGCAGTCAGACACAAGCAAAGACCTCAGACAGAACTCTGCTTTGACATCATGTCCATTTCACTACATATCTTCTTTGGAAAAAATACTAATCTCATCATGTAACTTTGTGAGTGCTCCACAATTGCAGAATGCTCCAGAGTAGCCTGAACGCAGGGTCCACGTTTCTTTCTCTTGTCTCTGCTTGCGCTCACCCTGTCCTGAGCATCAGTATCAGCTTCACATGCCTCGGGTCATTATTTCTGAGTCTTCCAGCCGGAAAATGAATCTTTGGGGAGGTGGGATCCACAGATCAATAGGTGAATATGTGTGTGTTTGTGTGCTGCTCTTTGTGCACAGGAGAACCCAGGTTGTTGTGCTTTTTGTTTTCAGTGTTATATTCTATATTTTAGTGCCTATATATAAAAAGTAGTTTACATTTTGTGTATATGTGTGTTTGAGTGTGTTGTGTTCTGGTTGCATCATGCAGTGTCTTTGTCCTGGGGATGAATGTCATGCAGGTGGAGAGTTGAGTGCTCGCATGCTCTGGTCAGAACAGGTTACAGAAAAGAGCACAGCCCAGGGCAACACTACCAAGCATCATGGGAGTAGCTGGTTCAAAACCTAATGTTTTAACTGTATCCCAGAAATACTGGGATACAAAATACTAAATAAATACAAAAGTTAAAATCAGTGGGGGGAGGTAGTAGGAAATCAACTTGACAGCCTCCACAGGAGTCAAAAGAACTGTGACAGACATATCACAGAATATATTTCTATTAGTTTTTTTTCTCAATTTATGAAATAAATAATTTGTGTCTCTTATTTGTTTTCAGTTCACTGCACAAAAACTCAGCTGCCAAAACAAAACAGTGGAGGATAAACTGCAGTGATTTTTTGCAGGTCAGATGGAACCGATCTGCTTCTATTTTAATCAATACAGCTGTTTACCAAGGCTGCGTAACGACGCACATTATACAGACGTATGTCCCCATTGATACGACCTTTGTTTGTGCTCCAAGTCTATTTCCCTACATGCTGATGTGAGTAACAGTATTTCTCTTTGAGTGCTTCTAAAGACTGAACTACAACTCAGTACTGCACCTGAACTCAGACAGAGTACTGGTGCTCTGTGAACATGCTCCTCACATGTGAGTTTTCTTGTTTTGACATAAAAATCATCAGATATCAACAGATATTCTGCACCTTAGGATGTCTCATTGTGGCGTGTTAACATGCTATTATATATCTTAGCTTGCCTTCACTGGCTGTGTCAGTTTTGTTCTTGTTTATAAATCATCACTGTTAACCTATTACAATCAGCCACGGTTTGACCAAACTGTCCTCTTGTTTCAACAATATCAATATTGATCAATTCAATAATATAAATAATTACATTTTTAGGTGACGACATGTTCTTAGGTTAGAGTTTAGGTTTGGGTTAGCGTTAGGCAAGTCGTAACTACGATTACGGTTAGAATAGGTCTCCAGTAAGTTAATCGTGTGTGCGTGCGTGCGTGTGTGTGTGCGTGCGTGTGCGTGTGTGGATTGGGATGGATTATCTCTGCAAAATCAAATTTTTACAGAAATTAGGTGTTGAGCCTGTGTGTGTGTGTGTGTCCTGCCAACCTCCAGCAATAATGTCTCTGCTCTAATCCCAACTGGACAGATGTCAATAGAGGTGTCTGCGAGACAAGCTTAGATTTGCACAGGCAGGAGCTCGGCCTTCTGCCATAATGGAAATCACAACTGAAACGGTTTTAAGGGTCAGTCAAAGTGCCACTCTATGATAGAATAGAAATTGATTTCCTTTGAGAGTAAATGGTGTCCTTATAGTGTGACCACAGTCGCGTTACCTCCACTGCTCTTCTGTGCAAAGCAAAACATTTTCAATCCCTGACGAAGGTTGGATCTTCCTTTCTTTCTTAAAACGGCACATAACCACTGACTCAAAGGAGCAAAGAATCGCTGTATATATCCACACCAATGACAATTAGGGCCCCCCAGGTCTCTTTTGCCAAGGGCCCCCAAATTATCTTGAAACCCCTGTCTCTACCAAAAGATCCCAGCTTGCAGAAGAGTGCTTATTAGTTTTTTGTATGGTAAAGTTTAGGCACTCTCTGCACTTTGTTTTGGTTCTGTTTTTTTTTTTTTTGTCTTTATTATGTCAAATGATGAATTGTTGATAGAACTCATCGGGGCTCGGAGCTAACTAATGAGAAGTCATTTATGGGATTAATGGAGGAACATAAATCTAGTGCCGGGGCACCCCCAAGACTGTTCTGGTTTTAAAATCAAACTCAATATCCATTTTGTATACGACAAAAAGCTCATTAGCATGTGAGTTTCATTACGGTTCTTTCAAAAGCCAATAAGCGTTGAGCTAATAGGTTTTCCTCATCCACTTCCATTTGTTTCCCACTGCTCACTTTGATTTATATGTAAAACACAGTGTTGATTGACTTTTTTCTGCCAGATACAGTGAGTTAGTACAAAGTGTTTTCTGCGGCTTGTTTGTGTTTCAGAGATGTTCTATCACAGCCTTCGCTCATCCGCTTGCCTGCTGCCATCCTGTTATATTTTGAAATAACTACCTTAGGCTTAAAAAACCATCTTGTTAAAATAAATGGAATTTACTCAGACTAACTCATTCATGTTCGGCATGTGGTAGATTCTCAACACGGAGCAGCTGTCGGGATTTAGAGACTCATTCTTTGCATTCAAGGATTCAAAATCCTTGCTCTAAAAAGAAGTAAAACCTTACTAGTCTTTTGAAAAAAAAGAAAAAAACAGACAGAAAAGTTCTCTGCATTTTATCACGCAGAGTTAAAGCTGAACAGAATCCTCTCCTGCTGGGGAGTTAAATGACTTTGACTGATGACTCGTGGTTTGGTTCAAATTCTTTGAATGTTCTGTTTTGTCTCCAAATAATGTTAGCTGGAGTGATTTAAAGGAGTTGTTTTGAATGTAAAGGAATTGGCTTTTTTTCTGTCCTGCTTTGACGGGGGACAGCGTCTCATTGCTATGTGTAAATAACACCCGAACAGCGTCTCAAATGCTCAGTAATCAATATATATATTCACATATCTTGTTTATTTCCTTGGTCAGCTAATATGGACAAGTGTTGTAGAATATATCCAGCATAATAAAAATGTTTGGTGTCTAGATGTAGACCCACTCATACAGCAGGGAGTGGGGAGCTATAATATAAATAACACATGAGAGTGATGTTCATTGTCTCATCGAACTCTTAAGGTGAGAAGTATATTTTTGTTTCCTACTCCTTTTCACTATTTTCTTAAGTTAAGTGTCGTTTAGTGGTTGGTTAGCCCCATACATAGTTCTTCTTCCTCTTTTCCTCAATTTACCAAATATCCCTCAGAATAAATTACCAAGAAACCCAGTTCTGCAGCTTTCTCAATGATTCTTACATTTACCAATGTCGTTTTTGTAATTTATTCTCATTAATCAGGAAAAAAAATCCACGCACACTCGAGAGCACGATGAGCACTGACGTGTTTGTGCAAATGAATTGGGTGTTGCCTTTTTTTTCACTTCTGCAGACAGAAGACGACATTATAGGTTTTTTAATCATTAATAATAATTCTTAATTATTGTGTTATTTTTAACAAAGCATCATATTTGTAAATCAATACACACTGCAATGGTACTCTAAGACACACATACATGAATACATGATTATGATTATTTATATAATCATCACTTAAGATTTAGTTTAGTGATGATTAATTAATTAATGTCCCACTGGCTCTCACAGGTTTGTATTATTTATGCAGTTTTATCTCTTGAAAACAATGAAAATGTTCATGTTTTGTTCCATCTGAAAACATTCCCGAGCTTGTATGGTCAGACCATTATGAGATCAGTGATCAGTGCATTTTAAAACCCAGTTTCATTTAAACAGATAAAGGGAATTAGGCTTCACACAACATTTGTGGCCTGATACTCTCCTCATTAGACAACATTCCCACAGCCTCACATTCCACATCATAAAACGTCTCATTAGCTCCATTAATAATCTCTGTTTACTTGCATATTGTCATTCATGTGAGTTTTTTATACTAGATGCATGACATTTTCTTTATTCATTAAAAATGTGTGTTCTGACATTCTTCTTATCCTCTAAGATGAAAAAAATGGCTGGAGTTTTTTTTACATTTCAATATCACTTCAGATTTCATCATAGTCGTAGAGATGGTAAAATCATGTTTATATAAAACTCTAATGAGCTCATCTACGAGGAAGAGACTGTGGATTAGATGTTTTCATCACACCCTAAACCTTTACGCTTATGTATTTGATTTTATAGTAAAATACTTGAGGAATGCTACATGTATTTTTTCCTGCCGATGAATAATTTATCATATTTAAGGTGCTGCTAGCTTGGTTTGAAGATCTCAAAGAAATACAATACATGCCTACTTTTTTTTTTCCTCTACTGGACTGTTTAAAACACATGGAATTAGTTCACTACTTTTATAATGGGATGTAAAGTACATACATGTCAAAACAATAGGTTTCCTGTGCGGACTGTGGTAAAGCCGACACGTACTTCGAATGTTTGAGAATCCAGCCTCATACAAAATATCGTGTATATATCTTAAATTAAATGGATTGTATTGAGTTCTCTGGTAGATCAAATGTGAACAGTTAAAACAAGACACAAGAGCTAATGTGGTTTCTACCCTCAGGTTATTTAGTTTAGTGAAGAACTTGATTCCTCCAAATGATGGACAACGTATGAAAAAGTGAATAAACAAGAAACATGACTTTAGCTTCAGTCTGTCCCGTGAATTATCCAACACCAATTACCTGTGTGGTCTGTTTCCCAGAGCTCCACTGTCCAAAACATGTCTGAAATCATTTACATGTTGAAGTAGATGACATTTCATTATCATGACAACATGCACCATTATGCTACATAAACACCTGCTAGAACATCTGTGTGTTTAAACAGTCTGCAATGTAGTTTTCTAAAACTATAGTGATCAAATATTTTATTGTATTCTTTTTTTTTTAAATGAAAGTATTTAATTTTTACCCAGGCAAGTTAGAAAGGTATTGACAGTTGGAATAACATATTGTCAGTTTTGTTGAATAGCTGGAATAGAAGATATAAGCTATTCTCGTGATAAAAATATAACAAAATCTGTTGATTACCACTTGACATTACAATTGTTTGCATGCAGGGATTTGGACGGGTACTTTTGAATCCCAGTCCACAGACTTGCAGATTTAAAAATCAGGTTTCACTGTTACAGAGCCAGAGTCTGATTTGACTGACATATCATTCTGAATAAGTGCATCAGACCCTTCACATTCCTTTTTGAGCATTCTCCTCCTGAATGCTGTAATAGTCTGTTGGAGCTGTAAAAGTGTACGTCACCTGCGACAGAAACATTTACACTGCACTCACACCAATTTTTAGCGTTTACGGCATTCACTTACTCAATTGAGCCACTTTCAAACCCCCATCATGTCTTTAGAGAAACAGCCTTCCTGCGTAATCTAACAGAGAAAATACTGGCTGAGAGCTTCAGCACTGTTTAGCAGCCACCTAGCAAAGTATACAGCGTGGTACATGTAATGTGGTAAACGTCAGGATTTCTGTTTATATTTCAGCAAGGACGCATTGATGTCTGTTTTGTCTCTGGGAGAATAACCCTCCAGTCTCTGAGGAGTCACACAGTTTAATAGATGGTGTTCCCAGCTACCACCCAGAGAGAAGCCACAGCGGTTTATTCAGTTCACGTCCGATTAAAAAAACGGACTGTTTCACTGAAAGATTGATCAGTTGTACAAAAACTGCAAAATAAATCCTAATAAAAGCAGTGTTCATGGTTGATTTTAGTAATATTGTTTCTGTTGTTCTTCAATGTGTTTTATATGGTAAAGTTTTCATATGTCATCCGGGCCAAACCTAGAAGTAGAACTTAACAATTTACGTTCTGGAGACTTCCTATTGTCTCCATAAGGAAGAAAAGTCAAAAGAACATGAGTAAAACTGGAACACACACACATATTCATCCAGATACAGGTGCAACTAAAATACTGTAATTCAGGAAATCACTGACATTACATGCACCACATTCCCTGAGACAGTGACAGAGGGTAGTCAGTGATTTGGTTTTCCCATAAAGGTTTTACCAGCTTACACACTGACATCCCTCACTCCGTTTCCATGGACACCGCTCGTCTCCTAACTCGTTCTCTCTCTCACTGTCTTGCAGGTGGTGAAGATGATGATCATTGTGGTGGTGACCTTTGCCCTCTGCTGGTTGCCCTATCATGTCTACTTCATCGTGACGGGTCTCAACAAGCGTCTGAGCAAGTGGAAGAACATCCAGCAGGTTTACCTGTCGGTGCTGTGGCTGGCGATGAGCTCCACCATGTACAACCCCATCATCTACTGCTGCCTCAACAGCAGGTGGGTCCCGACCGGGTTGAGTTGACAAACTTATAAAAGCAAAGGGTTACAGACAGTAGGACAGCTCCACTTCAACACTGTTACTGACTGAAAAATCAAAAGTTGAATTACTTCTATTATCAAATAAGTTTTAACATAAGACTTATTTGTATTTTTTTGTATTTTGAACAAGTAGAAAACAATAAAAAATAGCCTGAATGTTTCTTGAAACAGACGTGGCTACAATAGCATGTCTGTAATTAGCAAATAGGATCCTGACAATCCTTCAACTGGGAACAATAAAAGCCCACGTTTGAGCAAACAACAAGATGCCACAGCTGATGAGAGACGAGAGTCGGCTATCTGTATGTGCTTTTATTTTTGCCAATATGCATCAATATGAAAAAATAATATACAGAATAAACACAGAAAAGATGTCAATTTATTCTATGCAAGAAAATTATGTTTTTACTTTCTTAATTCAGGTCATGTGTTTTTATTCAGCGTTATTTAGAATAAAGGTTTAAACTGTAAAATATCAAGCCTCAATTACATTTCTTTGTCATAAGGGTTTGATGATGACATCTTTGGAATCATTGCATTTGAAAATATATTCTACCCCCTAATATCCGTATCCGCCTTTAGCCCCATCCATATCGTTAAGGCTGTAGTTTCTATTTTTGTTCAGAGCTCATCATTATCTTCTAATAGTAAAGAGAAACCCTCCATGGTGCTTTTAAGTCAAGCATGAACAAAAATCAGAATAAATGAGATGGCAAAGGAAAACCAATCAGGTTTTGTAGGTAAATAATGTTTCATTATGTTGTTTTGTTGCAGTCACTCCATGTGTCCCTCTGATTTTCACTCATGTACTAAATAAATACTTTATTTGTGTCCTCCATTCTCTTTTGATCCATTAGACCAAATGTGTTGTCTTTTAAATGGTGAAATGCTTTTGAAAAATGTAGAGAAGTTGTATTTAAGAATGCTTTTGGATATGCAGTATAACTGAATGGCTGTGACCTTACTTCTCTCAATCATGTGGGATGTTTAATGGAAAATAACTTCAATACAGTTAACCTCCAGTTAACTGTGGAGTACTCTCACTGTAAATACTGCACCCCCACACCCATTGACCTCTTTTCATCAGTGCAAACCATTCAGATGTACATTGTAACAGTGTTTTCCCAGCTTAAGCTCATCTGATTGCAATCTCTTATAGGGCACAGTACAGTATTCGGTGTATTATGCCTCTAAGAAAAGAAACCTTGCAACATTTGCCTCCCTCCAGGTTTCGAGCGGGCTTCAAGCGAGCGTTTCGTTGGTGCCCCTTCATCAAGGTGTCCAGCTACGATGAGCTGGAACTGCGCTCGACCCGGCTGCACCCGACACGCCAGAGCAGCATGTACACGCTGTCGCGAATGGATACCACCATGGTGGTTGTTTACGACCCCGCTGAAGGTGACGCCGGCCCCGGTGGTGGCTCTGGGCGGAAGCACTCTCTGTCCACGAGGAAGAGGAGCTACATCACGTCTCGCCACACAGAGATCATCGGAGGGAACAGCGACAGTGGGAAAACACAAAATGGAGGTCCTCCAGGCGCCCAACCCGAGGAGTTCTCTTGAGGAGCTTGTCCATAGACGTGACATTGCACACACACACACACACACACACACACACACACACACGTGCATTTACAAAATATACATATGTACAATCATACATTGTACATACAAACAGTGCATGTGGTTATTGCTTAGCATTTTATCAAGGTTGACGTGATTATTTTAACATGCAGCAAATTAGTATATGGATATGAAGATTATTGATTCATGGTTTATACAATATACACTCATGCATGGATTACAGAACAGGCCCAGGGGTCTCAGGGCTTGTGGTTCTTAAAGCCTCTGTTTTAAGTGACTTTGACTAAGCTGTTTTCAGACACTCCAGAAAATGTTCAGCAATTGGGCCCAGACTTCTCTGGCTATTCCCTTTTACATAAGAAGAAAGCATAAAGGAGTCAGGACATGACGTATATATTCTGCTGTGGAAATCCCCCCGTTTTTGGTTTGCAGCACACAAACAGCAAATCTTGCACTCATGTCTTTGCAAGTTGATATCTTCGTCATTTCCTACGTGTACGGCTCCTCTTTCTCTGCCTGAGATATTTGTGTTATTATTATTATTTTGTTTTGGTGATGTTTTTCTTGCATCCATTGTATGTTACAAATGTCATCAACACGCCTGCGCACTCGCTTGCTGGAAATGTTCAAGGCAATTTCCTGTTGTATTCTCACATGGGTACACTCTCTGGAGTTGTTACTTGGGGGCCGGGGAGAAACTCTGGAAAATGTCATTAGAAACTGATTCAAACAATTGCGTTGTCACATGCAGCCCCTTTGGACAATTCCAGGAGGAAATCCGGTGTTTGATGCATGTCTGAAAGCAGCTCTACTTTCATTATCTTTTCATTTTCACCCATCATCCTTTAATATTAAAAATCTCCTTATATGTGCGTAACCCATTATCTATTTTACCCTGTTTAATCACCTTTCCCCGACATTGTACAGTTGTACAGTATGTTGAATATAGTCAAATTAACTTGAAATAAGTAAAGCCATTTAAATACGTATGGAAAATCAGAATTGCTCCACTTTATGTAAATATACTATAATATAGTCTATAGTAATATAATATTTTGTATGAATGATATCTGCAGAGAGGTGAGCAGGTCAACAAACCAGAGACGAAGACACAATGAATGCTAGTGACTGGGATTAGTGTGTGTGCGGGGGTGGTGGTGTTCTGAGGTGGGATTAGGGCTCGCTCCATGTCTGTGCCCACAGGTCGTCTCATTATCTGTCCACACTCAGGAGCAGCCTTAACAACACACTCGACTTTGAACAGGGTATTTCAGGTGCTTTCCCTTTAAGCTACATATTCAAGTATTCCTCTTATCCCATCAGGGCTTTTTCTGTCTTAATAAATTCATCATTTAGCTTTGATTGCAATTAGTATTTTAATGTAGTCAGCGCACTTCAATCACAAGATTTCGTCGATAGATGATGACATTAATTTGTTCTGCTTTGACTCTATACATGCTGGAATGTAAAAGGGCATAATCTGAAACGACATGTACGTCACAGCGATTGTAATTATGTAAGTGCACAATTGTTTTCATTTCCACCTGTAAGTACTCACTCATTATTTCATTCAGAGGATGCACTCTGCGTCTGGTTCACCCTGAGAAGTTTTGCACCATACACCATGTTGCTGTCTGAGTTTCTCTGAATGTATTGAAATAGGGTTTGGCTTTTGGTTACGTAACTGTAGGAAAGAACGTTTTTCCTGAAAAACTGGTGACGAGCCAGAGGCGAAATCCAATGTACATTTGTAGCATGAAGGAACCGGTTGCTGGAGAATTAGATGATTGAAAAGCAAATTAACCAACTAGTGGAGCAGTGTCCATCAATTTTGACATTTCATCTAAGTGAAGGATAAAAAATAAAGGTACCTGTGCAGTGAAATGTTCTTAATGTTTGTTCTAGTGTTTTGTAATGTACTTTTAAATACAATACATGAGTACACGAGTAGGACATTGTTGGCTACTGTTGTTGGCTTTAGTTTTCATAGTGCTGTTAATCCTGGGTTGTATCAGCTCCTTGTGTGACTGCACATCCTGGGTCTTATTTTGCACCCAGTGCAAAACTGAGCCAAGCATAATGAAAGTGACCTTGCTAGTTTCAGACTGACACAGTGGAATAGTCACATCCATGTTGTTTCGATAGAGAATCACCTCTGAGCGTCCATGAGCACGTGCTCATTAGTTAGGTGTTGGTGACCAACCAAACTTTAGTCGGACGTCAGTGGCACAGTATTGCAAGGGCATTTATTTAATTTTCCACATATTAAAGATTTAAATATGTGCATACACGTGTGTACAAAATTAAACTTCTTGCAGAGAAGTGTTTTTTCTTACCATCAGGTTATTGCATAATAGCTGTCCACCAATGTGCAAGCAAACCTGGGAGCGATGGCACTCTGAGTGATTTATTCAAGTTTTCAAAAAACACACCTATGATTAAATAAAAGACAAAATAGAACTTTTTGGAGCCACATGCCTGGTACAGTCTGGACATGACTGACATACAATGGGCTTTAGACTATTTGGATCCATTGTTGAAATTGAGGCCTATGTGCCGAAAAAAGACCCAAGCAATAATGCAGCCTGTGTCCAGCTGGGTTTACAATACAACCGTGGAAAAAATGTGACAGGAAGGATTTTATAGATTGTAGCTAAAATCTGACGCAGCAACACAGACATGACCAATAACAAGGGTGAAAAAAATGTATCATGTTTGTGAGATCTCTTTTTTTTCAATGCTGGGAAATAATATATTAACTTTCGTGACCTTATCAAAAGATTCTGTGATATGTTTTTTAAACTAATGTGGTTGCCAGTAGCAGTAAAAGCTAAATAGTTTTGATAGTTAGTGATAGGATCTTATTATACATTTTGATTAACAAATGACTTTCATTTTGTCATGTCATTAAAAAAAAAAATTCAAGCTTGAATCTTATCCACCAAAAATCAAAATCATAGAGATTTAAAATGTTTTAGTTCTTTCCAACTTTTGTTTGAAGACTTCATGAAAGTATTTACTAAAGAATGTGAAGACAAAAACGTTGTTGTGCATTATAGTGTCATGTAATTTAAACTGTAGACTTATTTTTACTGAAGTTGGTTCAATATTTTGTATGTGTTGATGTGTTCAAGTGTACAAGTTTTGTCTGAATGTACAGAACAGTGTGTGCCTCACTTTTTCAAGTGATGACTATGAAATATTCTTTGCTTTTTCTTTCAAGGGTAATTCGTTGATTTCAACCTGAGCCTTCACTGCATATTTTTGACCTCAGGTTGAAAATAACCTGAATTGTCCTTCAAACAAACTGCTAAAATGAAAATTATTTTGGTACTTTCAATAAATCCTTAAAATTCTATATCACACATTTCTAACTGTAAGAAGGTTTTCATAGCTCTGCCGTGGTGAGTACTGATGTATTCTGCTAAATGTTGCTTTATTGCAGCAGTCGATCCTGTGTCATGAGTGTTTACAGAGGACATTATGTGCTTATGATCTTTTGATTAAATGTAGCTGTGGCTTGTAGCAGTGAAATTTCAATAAGGAAAAAAATACTGAGCAAAAGTGTTTAGTTTTGTGCTATTTGTCTGAGACAGTGAAAACTTAATGTAACAATCCCCAACTTTTTTATTGTTCAATTGTATAGAAGCAAACTGCCGTCATTTTACTGCTATTACCTCTATCACAATTCATAATGTCTGAGCATTTTGATGAGCATTTTTTGTTATTGTGATGTACTTCCATACTAACCTCTGCACTGTTGTTAAAAGATTTACAGTTTCCTTAACAGGAAGCTTTACAAAAGGTAACCCACAGTATGCTAATGTTGGAATGGATGTGACAAGCAGTAGAAAGGGTGTTAGCAGCATGTTACTGAAAAAAACAGAATGCAGAGATTTTAATGGAAGAGATTCAGGGATTAAAGAGCCCACAATATTTCATGTTTCAAATCTTTCATTCATAATGACTACATAGCAAACACAAAAATGATGTTCTTTTATAAGACCAGGGACTAACTTGCTTTTAACTATGTGAAGGCATTATTGATACTCAAAAACTCATGTATATTTATCTCTTTGTTTAGGAGCTGCTGTCAGACCACTGCAATGCTGTGTGATACAATTGAGACCAATACAAATGTTGTGGATTAAAACGTTAATGTTGACCTTAATGAAAGTTTCAGTATGTGTTCTTGTTTCTGTTCAGCTGTTCAGAGTTGCTTAATAAAGCATTAGCCAATAAATTCACTGTGACAGTTAGAACACTGCAGCTGAAGGGATCCCTGCAGGGGAACCAACTGAAGATTTACAATCACACAACAAATTACTTTCTTGTCAAGCCAATCATTTATCCGAGCAAGGCTGCAAGATTAACAAGCCTGTTAACTTTCTGAAATAATCGAAATCACAGACACAACTTCAGCTCCTATTTTTTGCAAAGTTTTACAAGATTTAGTGCAGGAACACTGAATCAGAGACCACATTACGTGACCAGGAACAAAAAAATGAAATAACCTGAAGCAGTTTCACCTGATTGTCCAATCAATGAATAGGGTTGGCTAACTGGGAAAGGGTACCAGGTTCAATCATAGACGTAGATGTAACGATGTCTCCACTTCCACCGGTTGCACAAAAATGTAGTGAAACTATTCCGGATACTGCGACGCGATCTTGCACTTTTGGCCTCATTTTGAGTCTGTGCAGTAAAGAATGTACTGTGGAGCAGGAAGGAAGTCCTGTCGCTGGACACGCTCAACAAATCATGAGTCCGTCTCAACTGTCGATCATGAGGTTTCACCCCATTTTCATTGTATTAAATAAAACCAATCTTACTAAAAACATTTACACTTGAACATACATCAGTATGATAACTACAATGACAGTAACCATATTCGAGAAAAAATGTATTTGATGCATATTTTGACTTTTTGGTTTGGTCCATGTCCTTTCCACTTACATGGAGGAGGAGGGGTTTATAATTTATACTCCAGTCAGCCACCAGGGGGTGTTAAAGATGTTTTTGCTTAATTTTTGGGAGCTTTCATGTCATCCACCTTTTTCCAGATTAAATCTAAATTGAGGTTTTGGTTCCCTTTTCAAATTACAAGATACTCTTCCTGCTAAATGTTTAATCTCACTTTTCCTTATCTATAGAGCATGGCTTCTTTTTAAGTTATATGTTTAGCAATAGACTGACGTATAACCGTCATCAAACTACAAAGTCTTTTTTTCCTTATCTGTTAATATTCTTAAGAAGCATCAAGCTGCTGCAGTGGTCTCACAACCTTCTATCATTCAAGCTTTAGCTTCTTCTCAGTTGATTGAAATGAAGTTAATTATCAGAAACAGCAGGCAGCTGCTGTTGTGTGGTTTCTAAGAGCAAATCTGTCATCAATTAAAATAGCCCTGTTTGGTGGCACATCTTTTTTCCCCCTTGTTATTAGTAGAAGAACGCAGTTTAATTACTGCAGGTTCTTCATATGAAAGGCATCCTGGGAAATGTAAGAAATTACTAATTGAAGCCGAGGCAGATGATAAAGGCTGAGAGGGAGAAAACAAATACAAGAGAGGATCAAAAGGTAAAAGACGACACATCACAGAGAGGCATCGATGGTTATAGTCAATATTAATAAAAAACATGAATATAAATGATGGCATATTTTTCTTTTTTAAAGTTAACTGAGATTAAAGACCAATATTCAATGTAAATAAGAAAAAAAGATACAATAAAAAAAAATACATTCAATCACATTTAACTTCTTTTATAAATGTAAAGTAATAGAAAAAGAAGGGATGATCAGACCTCCTCTCTTAGCGTCTAATTGTTTAAACTAATTTCAGCATACGGGACCTGTGCTCGTGCAAAATTAATTGGACGAGCACTTACAACCCAGGGTTTATTAATTATTCATTGTGGTTTTATTAAAACTCTTTTACTCTACAGTGAACATCATTGATTAAGGCAGTGGGTACTGTGCATATGAATGTGTGCAACGACAAAAAAAACATGTTCAATGTCACCTGAACACTGCTGAAGCAGTGCTGCATCTACACATCTTATACACTCTTGACATGTTTGCAAGTGAATGAATACAGCATGCATGTTTTTTCATGGTTACCTATAGTTATGGCAAAGAATGTCAATATATCATATTTATGCATCGGTAGTTTTGGATGGCCCAATGAAGGATGTTCTTTTTGAGTCTATTTGAACAGTTTGAACAGTAGATAAGATATAATCATCTTTATTGATCCCACACGGAGAAATTCACTTGTTACAGCAGCAGATTTTATGAATGAAAATGTGAAAGTATGAAAATAAAAAATACAATAAGCAATAAGATAGTAAATAAAAAATAAAGATAAATAGAGATATAGTTATGTACATAAGATACAGAGGCCCATATGGTGCAGA
Source organism: Paralichthys olivaceus (assembly GCF_024713975.1). Classification (NCBI taxonomy): domain Eukaryota; kingdom Metazoa; phylum Chordata; class Actinopteri; order Pleuronectiformes; family Paralichthyidae; genus Paralichthys; species Paralichthys olivaceus. The sequence continues at coordinate 10,300,386 of NC_091100.1, forward strand.
AGTAATGGTTTGCTGGTCTCTGTCAGACCACTTGGCAGGTCAGTCATTTTTAGCTCAGCCTCTTCACCAGCGTAATGGTAGAGGAGGAAAATGTCATAAAGCTGTCTTATGGCTGAGCACTGCTCGTACACACAGTTAATGACTGGTGGTTGAAATAGTTTACTGCCTCTGTCCTTCTCAAAAGAAACAATTTTTATAGTTGCCAATCATTTTTATGTTCACACTAAATGAGCTGTTGAGTTCTATGCAAGGAATGTTAATTCCTCTAATGGCAGCAATTTATAACCAGATGTTTTTCCTCCTTCCTCCTTAAGTAAAACTAGATTATTTTACTGCAACTTTAAATTTTTTTACATTTGTCCCCATTAAAGATTGTATTACTATTATTATTATTATGTTATTTTTCAACCTGAAGTGTTTTCATTTGTAGAGCAACCTCTGCGATGTGTTGTGAAACCTCTCCAGTATTTGTCAGTTGAGCTTTTACGGTGGATTTCGGACGGACCGTATGCACTTTGTACCACAGGAAGTTAGCATAAAAACTGATTAGCTTAGAGGCAGTTCAATTCAATTCAGTTGTCTGACTATCAACACTGTGAATTAAACAGCCTCTAAAATGGATTTGTTTAACCCATTTAACATAT